>NW_008360327.1:1363297-1382471 GCF_000622305.1 Nannospalax galili | reverse complement strand
ATGGGGGTGGGGATGGGGTGGAGGTGGGGATGGAGATGGGGGTGGGGATGGGGATGGAGATGGAGATGAAGATGGAGATGGTGATAGAGACAGAGCTAGAGATGATAGACGTGACAGGGCAGAGGAGAAACTGACTGTATAAGTCACAGAGCTAGCTGAATGGTAGAGATTGCCAACCTCTAGGCTCTGTCCACTGTATCAAGCGTCACCACCTGTCAGTCCACACCCCACTATAACCACCTCCTGTTCAGCTTCCCTACCTCCTCTATACTAGCATTACTTTGTCAGATCAAGGGGTGTCCCTTCAAGCTGTGCCTTTTAATTATTTATTCATCCTTTATTGATTACAGGGTGGGATAGGGTACACATCTATTTCTTTATGTTCAAAATAAAGAATTTACTACTTGTGTTTATTACAGGTGATTTCCAGAAAACTCCTTGGGAGGCTTATTAAACCTTATTAAGCTACAGAAAATTTAGATAGTAAAATAAATCACTCGTATCTATAAACAGCACCAGCCCACCTATTATAGAGCCTCAGCTGCGCTGGCTGCCTTTTTGGGAGGTTTCCCTGCCTGGTCTGCAGCGCCCTCTTACAGCCTGCATGAGCACAACTCCCTGGGGACTAGAGACACAGTTAGCCCCCTGAGGAGCCCTGGTCACTGAAGCATTTCTGTCCCCAATGAGCTATGTCTGCAGAGGAATGGGAACTTTGCTAGTTGCATAAGAAGCTGTTTGTGAGCACTTGGGTTGTATGGTACAGTATTCTGACCCACCCTGGGAATATTTTAGTGTCTGTTATAAGACACCAATGTTGTTGCCCAGCTGACTGGTCCTAGGTGTACTGCTCCTGTACGCTATTTTCACCCTCTTGCTGAGGCTCCCAGTGTGGAAAACAGGGTGGGAAGTCAAATCTATGCAGGAGAGCCTGGGGACTTTACATTGGGCAAAAGGGGGAGCAGTGCCAAGTGAGAGGGTCACAGCCAGAACAGAGAAAGGCCAAGGGCACTTTCTGGGAAGCTCAGGAGTGCCATTAGCCCTTTTGGGGGAAGAACTACAGCTAACATCCCAGCTCTGCTCTGCAATGGATTGATGCTGTAACCTTGGATCAGCCAAGGCCCTCTTAGAGCCTTCTCTATTAGACTAGGAGTTTGTGAGGGCTCTGGTTGCCCATATACTCAGTGGTCCTATGATGTCCTTCAGATACACTGAAATATCTTGGTTTCAAGAAGGATCCTTGCATTTCAAAGTCATAAATGGCTCAACTTTGGATGTCTGGGGGATGCTGTGCCTGACTGAGGCTTCCTGTGATTTGACTTTGCCTTTTCTCTCACCCTAGGTCTTTTCAGAAACCTTGGCAGGTTACATAGGAATAGCAGTGTGAGTACACACTGGGTATTCAGATGAGTGCTCTACCGTCTGACCACATCATATCTGGTATTCTACTGGTGGTATGGAGGCTTGCTGTATCCCCTCATCCTGCTTGGAAGAAGGGTGAGGAAATTGACTCTGGGTGTGTCTTCTGTCCTCTGGACAGTGGCAGAGTGTGGTCACACAGGAGGGTGGCTACTTTTTTCAATGGATACATATTTATTGTGAACAGCCTCACAGCCCTGTATGGGGCAGGGGCACATACAGGGCCAAAAACATCCTGACCTCATGCTGGCTGCAGGTGTGTGTGGTAGATGCAGCATGCAGGAGACCGAGGACTTTGATTTGAATCCCGTCTATCTACATTGAATCTGACTGGCAATCAGGAGGTATCATATATCTGATTGGTGCCAGTCACCGTCCTAAATATTTTACTTGGGTTTCCATCTCATCTTCACCCAAACCCCTTGAGGCAACTACTGTAATCACTGTCATCTTGTTTTAAATGGGGACACTGAGGTAGAGCTGGAACTTGAAGTCGAGCAGTGGGGCTCTGAATTTCCTAAGCAACTGGCTACGCTGCCTCTCCATGCTGGGCTTTAATAAGAGGGTAGGGGCTCTGCAGGGCTTTGGCAGTGAGTTGTATCAGGGATATGAAGCCCTCAGGTAGCCAGGACTTGAGACGGAAGAGCAGAACATTCTAGAAGGAGGAAAAGCATGTGCTAGTTGAGGCCCAGAAGCAGAGCAAGCATAGTACATACAGAGGAATAGCAGCTAGTTTGGGGTGCAAGGCTTAAAGGCAGAAGACAGGTAAGTTTAGGAATATATAGGTTTGGGCAGAAGAACTTGGACAGCAGCAGGCTACCTCAGCAGGAATCAGGATAGGAAGGTGAGGCAGGGGGAGGAGGGCTCTCCCCCAAGAATCTGGACTCTGTTAAACCATAGAAGGTTCTGGATAGGAGAGATGAGCCTGGTACTATATTTGAGAACAGTATGTGCAACAGGCAGGCTAGGGGAGGGAAGAACAGTGGCAGGCAGTGAGGAGACCACATGCTCCCGCCTAGACAGCTGCTATCATTACTCAGGGCCCTCCCCGCCCTGCTCTTGCTCCAGACCTCCTGCAGGATCAGATCAGGGAGGGCCCCCAATGGGGTGATGACTGTGGGAAGAGGAGGGCAGAATCACACCCCAAGCCTGCCACAGGTGTGAGATGCCCTGACTACGCCTTGAAAAACACTCCTGCCTCCCTGCTACTGTCATCTCAATTTGGAGACAAGGCCCAGATGAGAGGTCTAGCCGGATGCTCAAAAGATTCCAATCCTGTTCCTGTTTTCCAAAGGAAATGAAACCTCAGATTTGCCTCAAACTTGCACTTTTCTTCTGAGCTAATGCCTCTACCACGAGAACCACATAGTATTTGGATGGGAAAGAACACTCTGGAAACTTGCAATTTTCGAGGTTAATTGCACAGTTACATGTAACATTATTATATAGAAAGTTTATTGCCTTAAGAAAGTCCAAGTATTTTCTCTTCCTATTTATACTCAGGTCTAGTCTCTCCTCTGCTGTAATTTCTTCCCTTGCCCACTGCACACTGAGGGTTGTTTGATGCTAGGAGCCCTTTCCAAAAATAGGGAAACTGTGAGCTGGACACTAATTTGCTGAATGACTCCAGTCAATTAACCATGCCATTGATCACTTACCAGGTGTTGGATCTGGGCTTCGAGCTGTGAGAAACTCTACAAACACTCAACTCCTGTTCTAGGGGACTTCTGGCTTCACAGAGCAGGAATAGCTTATCCATAGCCAAATATTACAGGGCAATAGAACAATAAAGAATCCACTGTGGGCGGGGCCTGCAATCAGGGATCTGGGAGCCTGTGAGTCATAGGTGGCTGTCTGGACAGGTTCCTAAGGCCAGGCCATGGTTATGGTCATGGAGAAGATTCATGACAGCACACAGCAAGGCTGGTACTCCTTCCTTCCCTCTGCTGTTTGCCCTCAGCCACAGAGGCTCAGCACCAAGGACTAGCATCTGGCAAGCTACACCTTCTAGCCAACATTATGGAAAAGGCACCCCCACTACCACCAATCCATTTGCTCTGAGAATTTTGATCTTCAAGCATGGAACTCTCCCCAGCCCTCCCCAACCAAAGAAGCCTGGCTGATCTACCCATGACTTAGAATGGGCGCAAAGTTTCCTCTTACCCAGGATAGCTGCTTCTTTTTGATGTCTCATAATCAGAAATGTTGAGTAAGAAATGTAAGATTAAAAAGTTAGAAATGAGCTGGGAAATCATTGCTTGCAGATGATATGACTGGGTGCTTTCGTACACTAATAGCAGGCAGGCTCAAATGCATTAGACAGTACCACTTAGTAGGCAACAAAAATAGAAGAAACACCTAGGAAAAAGAAATGTATAGGATCCATAGCAAAAATGTTTTAAGCACTTTTCAAAAGATTTGTTTAGTCAATAGAAAGATATCCTGTTCTTGGATAGTAGGTATAAATACCCCTTAAATTATTCAACAGATGCAATATGATACCACTAAAAACATCAGCCATGATTTCTATTATTAGATAAGCCCATTCTAAAGTTCTTATAGAAAAATAAGCATTTTAGACGCGTCAAGAAGATTTTGAAACAGATGATTAATAGGAATACCCCTGCACAGAGAAAACTTACCAGAAGGAAAACATATTGGAGATCCACACAGTAAAATATTTGTCTGGATCATAAACAGGCAAAGACCAATGGAAAGCCATGGATTCACATTAATTCATGTACATATGAACTTAACATCTCATAAAGATAGAATTTAAAATTTTGTCTTAAGATGCATTTTCAATAAATGGGGTTGGGACAACTGGTCAATTATGTAGAAAACAAAATACAATAAAATAAAATTCGGATCCTTTCCTCATACCTTATACCAAAATTAATTAAATGACATAGCAAAGATATAATTTTCTAAAAAAACAGTGAAAATATTGGAGTTATTTTATGATCACCAAGACAACAAAACCCATCATAAAAGATTGATATCTGTCTCAACAATGTTGAAAAATTGTACACATAAAAAACCCATAACAGAATCAATATACAAAATACTTGAAAAATATTTTCAAAACATATGATGAAAGCCTAATTTCCTTTATGGAGAGAGCACTTACATCAAGAATCAGAAGAGGCTTACAGCTTATCAGAAAATATAACCCCAAAACACCACAAAAATCAATCATAGAAAAATAAACAAAAATATTCTTTAAATGTACAAAAAATGCTCAGCATTATTCAGCATCTCAGAACAAAAATTCAGTGGAGGGGCTGGGGAGATGATGGCTTGGCAGCTAAGAGCATGTCTGCTCTTCAAAGGACTTGAATTCAGTTCCCAGTACACCTATCAGGTAGCTCACAACCACCTGTAACTCTATCTCCAGGGACGTAATGTCCTCTTCTGGCCTCTGCAGGCACTACACTCACATGCACACACATTAAAAAAATCTTAAAAAATGAAATGGGTTCCAATTTTTGCATATCTGATAAGCAAAAAATAAAAAATTCTGATGACCCAGCAATTTCCCCTACTGACCTTTCAGTTTCATGACTGCATGTGCTTGATTTTTACACATATTATCCCTGCAGCATCATTAACTAGAAGCAAACAGTATATCCGTCAGTGTCAGCTGGCCAGATATATCATAGGGTAGTACTCAGGCATTAAAAGAATAAAGCAATTTGAGCATGGTCATACACACCTGTAATCTCGGCACTTGGGAGGCTGAGGCAGGAGTATGCTGAGTTTGAGGCCAGACTGAAGGACAAGTGAGACTTTGACTCAAAAGGAGGAGTTGGGGAACAGATATATGGAGAAATATCTCTTAGATTTTTCATTAACTGCAAAGCATGCTGCTTAGCCCGTGACTTGTTCTCATGTTTGGAAAGAAAAGATGCTTCCACGTAGGTACATAGTGGCTCACAGCTGCCTGACTTCATCTGGTTACTAGCTGTTTCTGAGGAGTAGTTGTAGAGCTGCCAGGGAGGGGTTGAATGCAAATCAATTGTCTTGTATATACCCTTTGGTAGTACTTTAAAACCATTACTATTAAAACTGTAGAATACATTCTCCTTTCCCAAACTGATAAATCATCTTTGGAGGTTTTATTTATTTATTTGTTGGTTTATTTATTTATTTATTTATTTATTTATTTATTTATTTATTTATTTTGATAAATCATCTTTGGAGGTTTTATTTATTTATTTGTTGGTTTATTTATTTATTTATTTATTTATTTATTTTATGTGTACGAGTGTGCTGCCTGCATGTATGTGAGTACACCCATGTCGTGCAATGCCGTGGAGGTCAGAAGAGGGCTTCGGATTCCCCTGGAACTGGAGTTAAGGATGGTTCGTAGCCGCCATGTGGGTGCTGGGAATCGAACCCAGGTCCTCTGCAAGAGCAGTCAGTGCTCTTAACTGCTGAGCCATCTCTCTAGCTCCCTTTCGAGTTTTTTGTAATGTCTGGTCATTGTTGATTGGCTCTGGGTCTTTTGACTGTGCTATCTTGGTTTTTCTGTTTGCTAACTATAGTGAATGATTTGGGTGACTGTGGGGACCAGAGGAGAACATGGGGAGACCAGGTTCTGGTCACCAGCACATGTTATAGGTTACAATGGCAGGATGTTAGGGTGGCTGTGCTCTGTTCATCACCATCTGCTACCCAACAGTAACCCTGTGCTGGATAGGTGGACCATAAACCGGATCTGGGTTCCTTCAGCACAGGATTCCAGCCTGAGGGCTTGGCTGCTGCTTACAGTCTTCCAGTGAGGCACTTGTGTGACACAAGACTGCCCATTCATTGTCCCTGCTTTACAGATGCTGCCCTGTGCACAAAGGCTGAAGTAACTCCCTCAAGCGCCCACCCAGGAAGAGGCTAAGCCTCTCCCCCCACATTGTCACTTCTCAACTGTGCTTTTTCCCATGAGTCTCTTGAAGGCATCCTACCATCTCGGTTGCCCTAAGTCTGGTCTTGATCTTATTTTTGCCTCTCTTTAAAGCAGGTCTCTGAACTGCCCTCCAAATACACCATGTCCATTTTGGCCTCAGGGCCACCTAATCTTTTGATCTGCCTAGACCTGCAGCCCCTCTTCTTTCTGTCTCTGTCTTAAAGATTTATTTATTTATACATCTTTATGTGTGTAAGTATTTGCCTATATGTTATGTATGTACACCTTGCATGTGCCTGGTGTTTGTAGAGACCAGAGACAGCACTGGATCCCCTGGAGCTGGAATTATAGACAGTTGTGAGCTGCCATGTGGGTGCTGGGAACTGATCCCACATCCTTTGCAAGAGCAGTAAGTGCTCTTAACCACTGAGCCATATCTCCAGCCCCTACAGCTCTTTTCTATAAAGTGCTCAGATTCTGGTATTTGGTTACAGCAACAGAACATGGCCTAAAGTAGTATGTGAACAATGTGTTGTGTATGTTCACACATAGAATACTTACAAACATACTGAAACTCACTATCACACCCCTGCATGCCCATGTGAGCAATTCCAAATGTTCCCAATGTGTGGAGAGGAAGGGAGAGGAGGGCCTGGAGAGGTCTGCTATTACACCCAGTGCTCCTCATGATTTATTTACTTGCTCCACACCCTTTCCAAAAATATTTCTTCTAAAGCCAGAGTGACAAGCCCCCTTTCAACTTTCCTGATGGTCATTTCTAAATAGATGGTCTGCTTAACCCCACAGAACAATTTAGGAACTTAAGAATCAAGAAAAATACTATGGAGAGAGCCGCTACTGCAGCTTCTAAAAGAGCCCTGGCCAAGTACCTCCTGGAGCTCGAGCCACTGACCCCTCCCTGGAGACTCGTCTCCAAGACAACCCAGTCCTTTTCCTTGGAGGCAGCTTGTGGGAGGATGTGACCCTTCCTGCTCTGTCTCCAGCTCTTTCCTAGGTTGGTGGGTGATTTTTCCAGGCCAGTAGACACGGTGGAAGGGAGGAGGAAAGCCCTGTACAATGGCATTGGGCGGAAGCAATTGGGCCCAGCTCTGGCGGGGTGGGCGGAGGTGACCAAAGATGCAATTACAACCGAGCCCATCCTCTCCCACAAGACCATTTTAACCGAGGGGAATAAAGAGCCAGCTCATCCGCCCTCTGATTTGGGTCAGATGAGATGAATTTTTAGCATTTCTGGGGAGTCTTTTGCCAGTGGGGAAAGCAGAGGGGAGAAGTGGGGGTGGTCAGGAATAAACAAATGTGCTGCATTTCTTCGAAGAAAGGGCAGTGCCACTGATGAAGTTTGCACTCACTTCCACCAATCAGGTCTTTGTTGCGATGTTCACCAAACCTTTGTGGCCAGGTTAAGTCCTAAGCTTTACCTGTGTCTCTCCCTTTGCTCTTGATGTCATGAATCAGCTCCACTGGCTCCCAGGGTGTCCTGCTGGGCTCCACCTGCCTACCTTGTTTGATTGCCTCCTGCTGTTTCCTTTGATCACCAGCATGTCCAATTCCTACCACCTTGGCTTTGCTCATTCTGTTCCCTCAGCTAACATGCAGTCCTCTCCCTGACATAGGTGTCTGTCCTTTGTGTTTCAGTCTTCTCTCTTGCCCTCTACTGCCATGGACCTGGAGAGAGGAAGGAGCAGTAGGTCTGAGATCTGAGGCAGCCCGCAGGGCTTTGGTGATGAGCATTGGCTAGCCAGACATCCCTTTAGTGCATGGGGTGAGAGGATCCACCAAGAAGGGAGAGAAATGTAGCCCAAGCCAGCTGCAGCTGCTTTAAAGATAGAAACTGAGCCCCTCAGAGTGCTGAGGCTATGTGGGGCGAGGCAGAACTGCAAACATTCTGGCTCTTCATGCCAACAGATTTACCACTTGCTGAGAGAGGTGGGATGCAGTTGTGAAGCCTCAGCTGTTAGAACATCCTTATTGAAACTTCCCTGGAACAGTGTACACCCAGGGGAGATGGTGTGCACCCAGGAGGGATGCTGCACTAAGGGAAGGAGGAGTACCGGAGGTGGTCTTCAGACCTATCAGCCCCCCAGCTCATCTATATGGTGAAGAAGCAATTACACACACACACACACACACACACACACACACACGCACACACACACATGTATGCAGGGCTGGTTTTCAAAATGTGATAGGGTGGGGCTGACCCATCAAAAGTGGGTGTGGAAGTGTTTCTGAGTCCCATAGGGAGGGGATAGTAAAGACGTCCATCTTCAAAAGGACAGGACCACTGGAGGGGAGCATAAGAAAGGCTGGTTTCTCTACACCTGCTGTTAGACTGGGCATAGAGCTTTCTATCAATAGAGGACAGTGTCTGTGGCTTAGTGTTAGCCACATGTGTGGCTGCTTTCCTTGAAGTAGTCAGTCTCACCTCTGCCATGGTGAGGAGGGAAAGATTCTGGGGCATAACTGATGAAGGGCAGTAAAGCCGTCAGTAAATAGCAAGCGCTGGTGTAGGCTTTGCCCTTCCAGGAAGGCTGGGCTGGACACTCATGGTCCATCTACTTATCTGTGGTGAAGAAAGAGAAATGCTAAACCAGAACATTTACTAAATGTGGGCTAAATCTCTGCAGGAAAAAAATGAGAGTCTTATTTCTTCTGATTAAACAGTTTATAAATCAGGATAGAAAGGATTTCCTTAGAAGCCGAATAGTGGGGCCCAATAGTGTTTCAATATTGCTGTAATTCCAGAGCACCACTATGGAACATTTCATTTGTTCCTTAGCATAGTGCCTGTCCCCTTTATCCATGGGGGATATGACCCCAGACCTGCCAGGCACCAAGGCTTGCACACACACACTGTTTCTTGCACACACAGTTTCTTGCACACACACTCCTCAGTTTCTTCTATGTGTAAGCAGCTGTGCTAGAG
Source organism: Nannospalax galili (assembly GCF_000622305.1). Classification (NCBI taxonomy): domain Eukaryota; kingdom Metazoa; phylum Chordata; class Mammalia; order Rodentia; family Spalacidae; genus Nannospalax; species Nannospalax galili. The sequence continues at coordinate 1,373,205 of NW_008360327.1, read as the reverse complement.
TTCAGCTTCTAAGTTAGTCACAATAAGAGAGGAACAACAACAAGAAGAGAATAATTATAACAATGTGTTGCAATAAACTTATTGAAAATCTATGAATTATTTATCTCTAGATATTTCCATTTAATATTTTAGGACTGTGGCTGACCCTGGGCAACTGGAACTGCACAAAGTGAAACTTCAGCGTAATTACATTCGGAGACTGAGATGCGAGGGGACACCTGGAAAGAGCTTGGCCCCCTTGGAAGGGCATAGGACAATAGTTCCTTGTGTCAGGTAGTAAGATGGCTTCTTTTATCCTTATAGTCTTAATCCTTATGAGAACACGGTGAGATGGTGCATTTATTCCCATTTCGTACTGCAAGAAGGAGGTTGTGAGTAGTTAAGTCACAGCCCAGGGCAGCAGCAGGTCAAGGCCCGGTCTGTTCTCAGAACACACCGAGAAGAGCAAAGATGGCTGGGAGAACTGGGATTGTTGTCTATGAATATCAGATGGCAGTTCTGGGGATGTCAGGTTGGATCAGATCTTCTAGTCAAAGGTGTGGAGGCTCAGAGAGAGAAAAGCCACATCTACCTCGTTAAAGTGAAAAGCAGTCTCTCTCCCCATCATGGCCAGGATGCTTGTGCTGGCATTGAGACTGCACACCTGCCCTAGGGCTCTGTTGTGCCACCCTGCTTAGCTCTCTACTGAGGGAGCAGACTCAGGCATCAGGGAGTAGGAGAAGTTGGGGTCTCTGCCAACTGACTCCCCAGAAAGACTTTAAAGACACCACACCTCACCCTTAAGAGACTCTTGCCTCCTTCCCACCTCTCAAGTCCAGAGGTGTGATCAAGCCTCAGTGTTTCCAGAACTTTCCAGGCATAAGCTCCAAAAGTCCCACATGCCATAAATCTCAGTCCAGGGCAAGCTTTGATGATTGGTCACCCCACACCACCCACCTCCTGGCCTTTAAGGATCACAGGACTCCTCCACCAAACACTGCGGGGCATTTGCACCCACACCCTTGACATGCTGCCCACTCTATTCGATACCAAAGAACTGCTGTCACCTGGGTTGCCCAATTCTTGTACTTTCTGCCTTAGCTGTAAGGAGGGAGTCCCCTGCCTTGGGGATCTCAAGAGGACAAGGAGGGGCAGAGAGTTGGAAGACAGAATGTGATGGAAATGGATGGAAAGGTGGGAAGGGAGGTGAATGAAACTGAATGGTGGAGAAAAAGAAACAAAGAGAAAGAGACAAGACACACAGAAAGAGAGAAAGGTGGGGTAGAGCAAGGAAGGGATGGTCAACGCTGGACGTGGATGGGCCCAGGGTCTCCACAGGTGTTCTCTAGGGTTATAGGGGTTACATGACTCAGCGTCCCCACTTTGAAGTTCTGGAGTTTATACAGGTGAAGGCAAGGGCCTCCACTGCAGAAACCATTTGGGGCTCTGTGCACTACTGACACCTTCCACGGTCTCAGGTGCATGGCAGAATCATAGGTGTTCCTTAATAAGGATGGTGACAGTCCTGATATTGATCTCTGGCAATCGAGTCCTCTTAAGTAGGTCTTTCCGAGTCAGTGTCAACACAAAGTTGGGTAATTATCTTGGAAATATGAGCAGCCTGGCCAGGAAGATGAGAAGGTGGCCCAATCCCTTGGGAAGGAGAATTAGGGCTGGCTCCCTTCATATGTAGGTGGCATGGGATGAGGTAACTGGAAGGTACCTCTTTGAGTTCTACCCAACCCACCTTTCTACCAGCCTTCTGAGAAGCCACCCAGCCTGCCGTCTGGCTGCTGGGAATTCCTACCAGCAGAGATTTGAACAGGGGGCCCTGCACCAAAGTTAGTCCAGAATATCTGGACTGACCCCAAAGTTATACATACAAGTTCATCAAATCAATGGTGTGTCTCCTTAGAAGACCTAGGGAACCTGTCCATGGAGCCACTGTGACAGCTTTGGTAGTAGTAAGCAGCACTCTGCCTCCCACTGAGGGTGAGGCTGGCCCTCCTACTCCCACTCCTCACAGCGAGTTCATGAGCTTGTCACTGGCCCAGCCAGCTGGACATGGAGGCCAGGACTGTGAATCTTAAGTGACAGCTAGCTGCTGTGTTGTATCATTCATTGGCTACTGTGAACTTGGAATGACACAATCATTGGGGATACCTGAACCTCAGGGCCTTGCTGGAGATTATTAGTGGACAGGAGACATTAATACCCTACCCCCAAGAAAGCCCCTAGTAAGGAGGCCTGCACACCTGTTTAACTGTATGTGTCCTGCTTTGCTTTTGTTGTTTGTTTTGGTTTAAGTTTTTTTGTTTGTTTTTTGAGACAGGGTCTCTTATAACCCGGACTGATTTTGAACTTGTAGTGGAGGATAGCCTTGAATTCTCGATCTTCCTCTCTCTACCTCCCAAGCATTGAGATTCCAAGTGAGTACTACCAGGTCTGGCTTAGTCCCTCTGCTTTGCTGAGGCCTCTCATCCTGCCACAGGGGTGGGACATGTACACCTTCAGGAACACTGGCTTAGAGCTGTGCTTTCCAAACTCTGAGTCCTAAAACTCACAAGTAATGACATTTTCACGGCACACAGAGGTCTGAGGGTTCACAGGAAGTGCTGGTAAGTACAGCTGACAGGAGAGCTGGGGAGTCAGTATCTGCTACTGCCTGGGAAGCTCTGAAATGGACAGGTTTGGGGGCAGAAGCCTACAGGCCTGACCTCAGGCCCTGGCACTGCCTTAGATTCTTTCCAGGGACACACAGGTAACTCTGGTTGTCTGAGGCCTCTTCTGCCATATAGCATAACCTCCCTACATGGCTCCTCTAGAAGTAGTCTCATCAGAGGATGTTCCTGCTATCAGACGTAGGGACAGGGCAGGCAGCTCACCTCCCAACCTACTTGCTACCCTGGGGTTATCTCAAGGTCAGAACTTGCCAGCTGTGCCCTCTGCCCACCATTCCCAATAGGGTGAGGCAGGCCTCTCTAGAGCCTCCTGTCTTCAGTATTTGGTGTTGGCTCTGTCCTTCACCTGTTAGCTGGGCATCATCTTCTTACTGGGCTAAATCCTTGGCACCAATGAAACACATCTCCAGAGGCCCCACAAACCCCACAGGGCATCCCTGGGCCTTGAGCTCCACTATCCCGGGTTTGTGGCCCCATCTCCAAAGGTCAGCATCTTTCCATAGCCCACCTCATCCTGCCTCTTTGGATCAGTCTCTGGTCAACATGACATCACATGTATACACCCCAGTGATAGGGTGCTGCCAAGCCCCCGGAGGATGGGGGTAATGTGTTACTAATAAGATCAGTCATTGTAACTTGGATTTGATTTAAAGTAAAATTGACTTCACACATCATATTTAATGCTGAGCAAGAGGCCAGTGTGCAGAAATCATATCTGTAGATTATGACATTAAGTGTGGGAATCCAAGCATAAAGGAAGAGCTACAAAATTATAGATAACAGCAGGACCTGGGTATTAATCCAAGGAGTTGGCAGCCACTGGGAGGCCTCCAGCTCTTCACTCTACTTTGAGGCAGAGTCAATTTATAGTCTCTCTCCTGTTTCTAAGAGCTTAACGGCTGAGGCTGTAGGTTGGAGTTGGGGCACAGCTGCATACTTGGAGGAGGGTCTTCCTTTAGCCATGTGGAAGACAGGAAGGAATGGACATGAGGAATCAGGTTTAAGATCTGGACATGAGGAGCCACGTTTAAGATCTATCTCTGTTCTCTGCCAACATGTGTGACTTACAAAGAGTGGTTGGCCCCCTGTGAGTCACAGATTCTCTTTGTGAGTGAAGGAGCTGGGCTTTACCTGGAAGGTCTAGTTACAGTTTTGCAAGCCACAAGACTACAAGGAAAACAGCAATGGCAGGATGTCTATGGACCGATGCATGAGCTGTCTGCTCTATTCTATTGATGGTTAGTTTTTCACATCAAGCTGACAAGGCAGCTCAATACTTGGTCAAACACAAATAGATGTAGCAGTAAAGTTTTTTCTTTTTTTAAAGATGAGATGAACATTTAGATTTAGTAGATTTTGAGTAAAGAAAATTATTTTATGTAGGTGGGCCTTACCCAGCCAGTTGAAGGTAAGAGAAAAAGATTGAGATCCCCAGAGGAGAAGAGACTTCTGTCTCCAGCCAGTCTTCATCAAGTTGCAGCATCACTACTGGACTTTGGACCTGCCCAGCCCCATAATTCTCTCTCTCTCTCCTCTCTCTCTCCTCTCTCTCTCTCTCTCTCTCTCCTCTTTCCTCCTCTTCTTCCTTCTCCTCCTCCTCCTTCCTCTCTTCTCCTCCTCCTTCTTCTTCTTCTCTCTCTCTCTCTCTCTCTCTCTCTCTCTCTCTCTCTCATACACACTCATACATGTACTCACTCACACAAATACTCTTGGTTTTATTTTTCTGGACAGCCCTGATTAATACAACATGGCTGGGTAAAGTCAGTGGCAATGAAACTCAGGCTCTGTAGGTCTTAGGCTACATATTACACCGTAAGAAAAACAAGCGAGCTATATCTGACTCTGGGGATGGGGCAAAGGCCTCAGTATCTTTAAGCACCCCAGGCCTCTTCAGCTGCAGCCAGGTTTTCTGGCTGAGTGCTTACCACAGTCACTTTGAAGCTGATTAAAGCTGGACATTCCAGGGTTGGAGAGATGGCTTAGTGGTTAAGAACACTAGATGCTCTTGCAGGAGCCCTAGGTTCAGTTCCCAGCACCCACATGGAGGCTAACAATTGTCTGTTACTTCAGTTCCAGAGAATCTGACACCCTCTTCTGGTCTCTTCTGGCATTGCATGGCATGGGTGCACTTACATACATGCAGGCAAAATACTCATACACATAAAAAACAACAACTGGATGTTCCCTTTCCCTAGGACTCATGTAGGAATCAGAATGTTTACCTGGGCTCCTAGCCTAGTACCTCTAGATTTAGCAGACTCCCAGCACATGCCTGGGACAGGCACTCTAAAGTTCAGGAGTTTTGGGTATGGGCTACTGACAGTCCACAGTTCTATGGTCTGAATCTTGGGGCCAGAGCAACTGCCTCCTTTCTGGTTGAGACTGAAGCTATGGCAGCAGGAGAAGCTTACAGGGCTCTGAGTCTGAAGGAGAGCTCAGCCAGTAAAGACTCAGATTCCTCCTGTTTCCACCAAGGGCATGCTCCCTCCAAGTAGCCTGCTTTAGCTACTCAATGGCATTCAGGGTGGTCTATCGACCTCAGTGTCCCCAATCCCAGGGCAGGACATGGACCTGGGGTCTATGTGTTTCTGTTGCCTGACTGAATCCACACCCACAATGGCCTATCGCCAGCAGGCTCATCCCTATCCAGGTGTTTCTGTGGGTGGCACATCTCTGGCTTTTCCCAACTCTCCCCTGCACCATCAGAAAATGTCCTTCCCTTCCTTTTTGTCATACCTTGTAGCACTGTGCAGGGACCAGAGGCTGCCACTCTTTTTGGAGGAGCCTCCCTGATTCTGTTCTGCAATCTATTCTCTCTAATCACAGCCTCAGCTAGACTCCATCAGCTCAGGAGAGCTACTTACAGTAGTGCCTCCATGAAGTAGACATGCTTTCCCCAGATGGGGAGCATCCAGTGGACAGTTCAGGCATATTAACTAGAAGCTTCGAGAGTTCCCTAGCTGTGGTCAACCAAGGCTCCAGGGAGCCAGATGGCTCTCAGCCCCCTTCACCATTTACCTGCATCCTCTGCTGTCTGGGACCAGGCTTTGTGCCACAACATACATCATCTTAAACTCTATTTCTTCTAGTGTCAAAGCTGTGATCTTAACTACCAGAGTGCAAGGCTTCCACTGTACTGAGACTGCGGCCTGAGGAAGGTTCTGCTCTGACCCTGACACAGGCAGGATGAAGGGCACAACTGCATGGAGGCTGTGCATCAGAAAGACTGCTCTACTGCATGGCAGGGGACTAGAGTTGACAGTGTTACACTACTTATGTCAAAGCAACTGGAAGGGGTGGCTTTGAGAGTTCTCCCCATAAAAATGATAAATGTTGGAGACAGACTTCTAAATGCCTGATGTGATCACTCCATAACATTGTATCCCATAAATATGTACAATCATATGTCAAAATGAAAAGCAAAATAAAGCTTCAAAGCAGGGGGAATGATCAAGCAATCCATTCTACCAGATTTACAATGAGATTTTAAATCTGACCTTTTGTGAGAAATTATGAAAGACCCTAGGTAAAGCCAAAAACATTCCTGCTCTTTCACAGCTGTACTACTGTTTTGCTAATGTGTTTGAATAAAGAAAAAAAAAGCCTATGGCTGAGTGGCTAGGAATGACTGAGAGAATCAGGTTCAGCCTCTGCAACAGGCGTGGAGGGCGGCAATGTGCCAGGTACTCTCCTGACCCTCTGTGCTTGGCTTTCAATGGGTCCTGGCAAGAGTCCTAGAATCATGGGACCATTACACAGACAGCACAACAGAGGCTCAGGGAGCTGAACTCACCCAAGGTGTCAGTGCTCCTGTGCAGCAGCGTGAGGGCCTCAGGTAACTTCAAGTAGCACCAAGTCATGTCACAGAGGCAGAAAGGGCCACACCTCTTTAGTCACTCAGTACATACCCTGTGGGCCAGGCATCAATAGGCTTGCAGCAGCAAACACAAGTTCAAGCCACAATGAATCTACAGTCTAGCAAGTGGGGGTGGGTGGGGTTAACTTGCTGATTCAGGACCAGAGGCAGCAGAAGGAAGAGAAGGAGGAAGGCTGCCCAATCCTCATGGATGTGAGCCAAGGGTGCAACAAGTTGGAAAGAGCCGGGCCCATCTCAGTGTGGGGGCTTACGACAAGCAAACAAGCCTGAAGAGGGGAAGAGAGAATTTCGCTCTCTGTGGGGAGTGTATTTTTAGGATGGCAGAAGGTGGGAGGTATTTTTAGGATGGGCTGTTCTTCCTATTACCCTACAACCCCTCCCTGTGGGGAAGGGAGGGAAGTGGCACTAGGTGGTGCTGGAGGGGGTGGGGTGGGTGTCAGGTGGCATACTCTGCAGAGGAGGTGGCTCTAGACCTTATCCTTGGATTGGGGCCGCAGGTATTAGACCCAGACCAGACCCCTAACTACCTCCTCTCCACAGCCACTTCCCTTTTGGGACCAGAGCCTGTTATTGCCCCCCACCCTCTGCAACATCCCTATTCTCCCTTCAGGATGACCTGAAAGGGAAGTTTATAAGAGGAAAAGGAATGAAAAGGATCCCATTTAACAGCACACACTGGGCGGAGGAACTTCCTGACAGGAACCCATGTGGAAACCAGGCCCAGCTTGGCCATGGAAAACTGGTTTGGCTCAGGACTGGCCAGAGTGGACAGGAGACCTCGGGCAGCTGTACGTCGCAATTAAACTGGCCTTGTCCAAGTTTGCTTTCTTTCTTGTATCCTTGAAGCAGGCAGACTCTATAATAATCTGCATACCACAGGGGGAGAAAGGTACCATTTCTTTTAAATCTAGGGAAGAGGAACCCACCCTTACTGAGGTCACAGAGACATGAACAGCAAATCGGGAGCAGATGCAGGCAGCTAAGCAAGGCCAGAGAACAGAGCCATTGCCACCAGGCACGCAGCCTGAGTCACCGGGTGGGGAGGGCAGGCGGTGGTGGGCAGGGCTGGCTGTCTTTATTCTTGGGGTTGGGTGTGGGGTTCAGGAAACAATGCAAACAGAAGAGTCCTCAGGGCTGGGACAGGCATAGGGATGGAATGGGCACGGGGCTGGGCAGGTACAGACAGGAACCCAGCAGCCTGTTCTTAGGGCCCAAGAATCACAACAGGCCCCGAATCTGACTGGAAGGTCTCCCGCCACCCATGCCTTGCTCCCTTACACCCACCCTAGCAGACCTTTCTGTTCCTTTTATCCAGGACTAAGCCTGGCTACAGTTGTCTGTCCTGGTCTCCAGCCCTTTCTCTAAAGGCCAGTGGCTGGGAGAAGAGGACTGGTATGGGTATTTCAGTCTCTGCCCATCTCTGCTGGTCTTCTATACCACATTTCAGTAATGCCCCATCTTCTTCCCTTACTTTTCCCTGCCTCTCCACTTTGCCTCCTGCACTCTCCAACAGAAGAAACACTGGCTCCTTAGGGCCAAGACTCAGTGCCAGCCTGCCTGGCCCCAGCTGCAGTAAGTATTCAGGCCTCACTCCAGCCTTTTTAAAGATCATCCTCCACCTGGGTCAACCATTCTGAGAGGTCACTTTTTGCCCATGTAACACTGCTCCTCAGAACATGAGCTCTCAGGAGTAGGGGTCTCCTCTGTTGTAGTGGCCCTCTGGCCGCCAATCAGAGGGCTGGGAAGATAACAGGGGCTTAGCAGGTGCTTGTCATATAACAGAGAAGGCCCACCAGATATTGGGGTGGCCCACAGACAGCACTGCAGTTTAGAGTACCGCAGTACTGTGTACCCAATGTGCTGGAGCTGCCTCAGGGACATCCCTGTGCAAGAGGAGGGCTGTCATGATGGTTTTTACCCTGTTCTTCCAGCATTCCTGAACCTTCCAGAAGTAGAAGTGAGGGAAGAGTGAAGATGTTTCCCCTAGGGCATGACTAAACACAGAGGCCCATAGCTCTGGGACGATAGAGGGAAGTGGCCCTTGGCTGAAAGGACCTCAAATCCAGGTCCCCTGCTGTCAAAGTCCTCTATCCCCAGTGATGCTTTTCTGATGGGTCACACAGTTATTGGCATACTGTCACCTTGTTATTCTCAAATTTCCATTGACCTTTTGATCCCTCTAGTTAATTAAACTCATATCTTTGCCAGCATCAAAACAGGCCACCCGTTAGTGTTCCAAGGGAGGGAGATGGCAGAAGGAGTAGGGAGAGAAAAGGGGTTTGACACTGTCTCCAGGGCTCTACTGTCTCTACCCTGCCTCTCCTGCCTCACAGTGCTGTGGTCATGTTAGGAAAGAGGTGCACATATGAGCTGCAGAGACATGCATGTGCACTGCCATAGGCTGCATGGACAGCCTCAACGGATTTCGGTTGCCCCTCCTCATCCTCTCCCTTCCAAGTCCCATCTTGTTCCATGAGACACAAAGGACACAAGCCCCAAACAGGTTCCTCATTATCAGCTACAACTCCTTGTATTCATGTCCATGGAGGCTGATGATGTGATAAAGGGTGTCTAGGCCTGTACCTAACAAGGCGAAGCAGGATGAAGTGGCAGCAGCTAGCCCAAAGAAGAACCAAGCTCTCCTGATGTCTGGATGTCCAGCAAACCCCCCAAAGCCCTTCTTCCCCCACTGTGGGCTTCACTGAGTCACCAACTCAACAGCTGCATAGTTCTGGGTTAATTTGTCTGATGGCACATGGGGGACTTCACCTGCCTCTCAGGGAAAGTAAGAACTCTCAGGCCTGCCTCAGGGTGGGAGGGGCAGGAGGCTCTTTTCTGCCTTTCCCAGCCTTGGTTTTGTCCTCTCTGCAATTTGAATGTTTGAATGTGGGAATGGTCCAGTTAAACAGAGGGCAATTGGGGTCCACCTGCCCCGTGGCTAATCCCTCAGCACCTGCAGAAATCGGAAACATGATGGAGACGCCCATCCTCCCCATTGCCTGTTCTCTGGAGCCCTAGCTCTCCTAGAGTGAACACATAATCCATCTACGTGCCTTAAGAGGGGCTTGGCACGCAGGCCCAGCAATGCTCTCACCCCACCCTCCCTTCACTGCTCCTGTGCCTCCCTGCACCTGCTGGGCAGATTCAGCACAGGCGGGCTGAATATTCACTGGTGTAACCTGAAGCCAGCACACTAGGGGCTCTTTACATTTCAGCCTCAGGTAAATCATGACTTAGTATTCTTGTGGTGAGTTCCATGATGCCCAACACACAGTAGGTACCAACTATCTGTAGAGTGAATGAAAGAAAGCAAACATTCACAGCTAGTTTTTTTTTTTTTTTTTTTTTTTTAAGTTTTACCTAATTTTAAA
>NW_008360327.1:1333462-1363192 GCF_000622305.1 Nannospalax galili | reverse complement strand
TTTTTTTTAAGTATTACCTAATCTGAAAAGGGAGGTGCCTGTTATCCCAGCTCAGAGGTTCAAAGCATCTAACAGACCAAAGGGTAAGAATAAATGGGCTCAGAGGAAATGAGATGACCTCAACTCCAGTGGGACCCGGGTGTTCACCACACCACTTCCTAACTGCTCCCTATGTCACTGCCTCCCTCACCAAAGCAGAAGGGGGAAACTAACTGGGCCTGGAGAGCCCTAGTGACCCAGGAGAGGGCAGCTGACACCAGGGGCACACTATGGCAAATCTTTCTCATGCTGGGAGGCAGTGTGGGCCCAAGCTTCCTGGATGGGCGAGCCGTACCACTGGGCTCTCCTTGGTGCCAGGCTGCTCCACTTTATGAGACAGGATAGGAGTCCTGGACCTCGTGCATGCGAATCACGTTGGGAGGACACTGAGGGAAAGGGCTGTGCTGTTCCCAGGGAGATAAGGCACTGGTGCCTCAGATACCTCCTCTGTAGTGGAACCCTGAGGCCAGCCTAATGATACAGAGATGCCAAGCTTTTTTGTGTTTCAGGATTTTCACAACAATCCTGATAGGTAGGCACAGGCCCATTTTATAGATAAGAGCACAGAAGCTCAGGGGCTGAATGACAGGTTCAATGCCCACAGTGTGTGGCTTTGGCTGTGGAGCCACATGCCTTCTGTCCCCGAAAAGCATCTACTTCAGGAGGCAGCTGGAGGAAGAAGGAAAGAGGTCTGGCCTGGAAGTCAGTGTTCTCCCCTTCCCAGACTTGAATGTCATAAGTTGAGTGATTTTCCCTCACCAAAATTCAGTGCTCCTAAAATCAAAATGCAGGTAATGGTGACCAAGACTAGCACTTCCCAAACTTTGGCAAACTCTAACGAAGTCTAGCAGTTTCCTTCATGACCAGGTCAAAATCTCTGCATGTGTAAACCTAAAAGCATTTTTCCTATTTGCAATTATGTGTGTGTGTGGTATATGTTCATGTTCGTGTGTATTATATCCACATGCCCATGTGTGTGCATATATGTGCATTCACGTGTGTATGTGCATGTGTGTGTACATGCATATGTATACATGTGCTTGTGGAGGCCAGAAGTCAATGTTGGGTGTCTTCCTTAATTATTTTTCATCTTGCTTTTTGAGACAAGATCGCTCACTGAACCTAGAACTCGTCCATAGGCTAGACTGCCTGACAATTCACTCTAGAGATCTGCTCTCTTTCACCCCAGTGCTGGAGTTATAGATACTTGCCACCAAGAATGGCTTTTAGGTGAGTGTTGATGATCCAAACTTAGGTTCTCCTGTTTGCATCTCAAGTACTTAACCACTGAGCCATCTCTTCAGCTCACGAAAGAAGTTTTATTAAACAAACTTTACTCTGCCTGTGTCCTAGTTTGCTTTCTGTTGCTGTGATGAAACACTGACCAAAACCAAGTTGGAAAGAAAATGGTTTCTTTCATCTTATGCTTCCAGATAACAGCACAATCCATTACTGGGGGGAAGTCAGGACAAGAACTCTCAAACAGGAGCAGAGATGGGAACCATGGCGGAAAGCTGTTTACCGACTTGCTTCTTAGTTTCTGCTCAGCTAGCTTTCTTATACAGGCCAGGACCCCTGGGTAGGGATGGTACCGCCAAAGTAGACTGGGCTTTCCTATATCAATTAGCAATCAAGAAAATGCCCCACCGACATACCCACAGGTTACTCTGATTGCGTCAAGTCCATAGCTGAAGCTAACTGGGAGAGCCTACAATGCACTTTGATATTCTAGTCTGTTTTTCTTTTATTTTTTAAGCTGGAAGTTATGACCTATTGGATCGATCAAATGGCCCTTTATTGTGAACCACCTGCTGTTTGAAAAACACTGCCTTATACAACTGGTTTCTGAGTGGCTCTGCAGAGCTAACAGGTGAGGGACTGGTACTCTGAGGCATGGAGGCTCCACCTTGCATTCCTGCCTGCACAGCATCGCTCCACCCTCTCTCTTTAGCCTCCGTTCCTGAGCTCTCCTCACCCACCTGCATTGCTGCGCACAAGAAGGAAGCAAAGCAATACAACATACTTCTCTCAAGCAAAGGCCACATTGGAGCCAGGAAAGAGGAGGAGGAGCTACAGGGCAGAGTTTGCCTCCAACTCCATTAATAGAGCTCCATTCCACAGGCCGACTGCTGACATGGAAATCTCTCTATTAGGACTGAACACTTCTCCTTAATAGAATTTGTCATAATGGGCCTTTACTGCCCTATCTAGCAATGAAAACATTTCAGAGCCCTGGAAAAATGAATAAAAAAAATTTTCCTGGCTGTAAATGTGCCTGCAGAAGGAAAGCCTGAGGTCCCTTTTGATGAGGAGGTTATGCAGACCCTTATTCTAGCAACCCATTTTGGAAACTTATTTTCTCTTGTCTGGAAGTCAGGAAGCCTTCTGCAGCTGAGGGAGGAGCCCAAATCACACACAGCACACTGTGAATCCTACTGGCTGAAGCCAATCTTTAAACACAACCAGAGGTGGCTGGTCTCTCTAGGGTCATCTCAGGGACAGCCTCATATTCCTTTTCCCACCAAGTGGCTGTGCAAGGGCACCATGCCAGAGGAACCTTCTGGAACCCTCTATGGGGTGAGGCTTCTTCTATAACCAGCTTCCTTGTCTATCGCCCCAGGAGGGGTGTCCCACGGGCCTGAAGTGTAGTGGTGCTGAGGTATGCAGGGGAAATACACTTAGCCTAGAGTAGATAAATAGGGAAGCAGTGTTGGAGGAGGGTTCAGGCCTGGTGCAGCTCAGCTTTGGGGGCCTTGCCCTAGGCAGAGGAAAGGGAGATCAGTCAAAGGGAGAGGTCCAGGTCAGCAAGGAATGGCCAGTGGTGAGCCATTCACTCCCCAGATGTGAGTTTCAGGTCTCTACCTGTTGCCCGAGTTGGCAAACATGGTTTCACATAGCCTTTTATCTCACTTGTCCTATTAATCCTGTTCTCTCGTTAGTGTAGTATTAACTCCTAGCAGTGAAGGCAAGCTTTCAGTCTGGGCCAGTTTTCTCTTGCTTCTTCTGATGTCCCTCTGAGCTGGTTCCACTGGGGCTTATCTGGTGTCACAAGGATATTCAGCACCCACCTGGATCCCAGGGTGCCCAGAGCCATGGAGGAGTGACAGACATAGGCCCTCATCCTCTTACTCTATGCTTCACAGCCAACAGGACTTCCAGGATTCTTCTTTTCATCTGGGCTGAGCCCTCCCCATCATTACCTGGGTCCTGTAGGGACCACGGCCTGAAAAACATGCTGAGCGTGGGAACCCAGCAGGCCATAGGGGAGCTGGTGGCCGCCTGTGTACTATAGTATGCGGTATCAGGGAAGGCCTCAGTCACCTTAACCTCCTCCTACTGACCCCCAAGCTTTCCACTTGGTTGAAGTCCATAAGTCCATAATTCAGCCTTCTTTCCTCTGGTACAAGCCAAACTTGTAGTCTAGCCAGGGTGAGATACCTGGCCCCTGGGAGTGGTGTCATAGAACCTTATCAGTCAAGTTCATCTTAGAATAGATGAGTTCATTCAGACAAACTCAAAGGCCTCCATGGTGGCCAATCTCTGCTGGGCCTTTTGGGGGTGAAACGGAGAGGAGGCACTGGCCTTGCTCTCAAGAACCCCAGGTTTTCCTGAGAGCAAGTTTTGGAACTGGAGAAGGAACTGCTCAGGAGAAAGGAGGGTGAGGGAGAGGTGAAGGTCTACCCTTACCCATGCATGCTTAGCCTTATATGCATGCCATTGGCTCATCACTTCTCCCCACTGGAATTCCCCTTTGAAGAAGTCTGTCACAGATTAGCTGACATGTTCTTACTGTCAGAACTGGCATGAACTGACAGGGAGTGAAGAGATGAAGGTGGTCCTAGGCCACTGTGTGTACTCCTGCTTTATAGTTGATTAGCTGTGTGGTTGAGCACAGGCCCAACCTCAGGCTTCCCCAGTCAAGTCGGGAGAATAAGAACAAAGCGACCTCTCAGGGTCAGTGGTGTGGACACTAGAACAGTGCCTGCCTGGCAAGGGCTATGTGGACACCATCTGCTTCTATTGCCTAGTAAGAAGTACCTTCAAGGAAAACCAAGTAAGATCACAGAGGGGACTTTGGCCTCACTGTTGGGTGCCATGTCACAGAGTCAGGGACCCTTTAGGAATGTCCAGGAGCTTCAGAGGTACCTCCCTGTTGTCTCTAGCTTCAAAATTGGTGACTCTGGTCCTATGTGTGTAGGAGAGCTCTGTGGGAAAACCATGCAGGGCAGGGAGCAGCACCTTTCCTTTGTCCCCAGTCACTTTGCTCTGCAGAGTGCCAGCTGACCATTCCCCAAGCAAATGACTTGGGTTATTTCATTCTCTCACTCAGTTACTTCAGTGGGTCCTCACCATGGCAGGAAGGACAATGCCTCGGCCTGGCATTCCTTCATCACTCTTCCTTCCTGGGCTTCTCCGTATTCACTGCTCCTACGTGGAGGCCATAGCAGGCAAGCTCTTGCTGAGCTCTTAGACAATGCCCATGCCTGTTCCAAGGGTGCTATCTCACTCTGCCCTCACAATAACTGAGGCACACACCGTGACTGTCCAGTTCATAGGTGAGAGCAGTGAGACACTGATCAAAAGACTGACTCAAGAACACACACACCTGGGTGGAGCTGAGCCTGAACTTCAGAAACCAGGCTCCAGAGTCTTCCTTCCCTCTACTGTCTCAAAGGGTCATAGCACTGGGCTGACATAACAGGTTTTAAACTTTGCAAATACATTATTCTCCATCTTATTTAATACTTATAATAGTGTTGGAGGGTATACTGTTATTCCCATTTTCCGAAAAAATGACGACAATGATGATGATAACAGTAATCTCCATTTATTAAGCCTAGTCTGTGTGAAGCACAGTGCTAAATAACTTCAGTTATCCCCATTTCCAGATGAGAAAATGGAGGGTCAAAGATATTAAGTGACCTATCAAGAATTATCAAATAACTTGTGGTAGAGCTTGGAACCAACCCAAGGCCTCCTGGTGCTAGTCACTCAGCCTGGAGCCCTAAGGCAAAGAGGATACCTAAATTCTATGAATAAAAGCAAGAAATTAAAAAAAATTCCAGTGTGTTCAGGTGACAAGGGAGACTATGTGAAGGGACTCCAAATCAAAGAGTAGCCACTGTGCTTCCTTGAGACACAATTCCTTCTGCCCATGGAAGGGAGACTATAGATCTTTTGCACTCACAATAGACTATGTTCTTATTCCCATCGCTCTGCGCCTTTTCAGATTTGACTTTAAGTGGCCTGAGCTCTGACACTGCTTGGTGCTTGCTGACATGGGATCCAGACAAGTGACTGATGGAACCCAGAAGAGGTGCTTTTCCAGATTTTTCTTACTTCTTCCAAAATGGCTTTAGCCTTCCCCCAATTTATTTTCTCCCTTGTGTATCTTAAGCTATCATTTTTAAAAAGGTCCAAACCATAGATTTATATGAATCTGTGAATACAAACGTCTGTATGATTGACACCATCAGCATTTTCCTCAAGGCTTTATCTGAAATCCACCTTCCATCAGCTATGGACGAAACTCCATCTGAGCAGAGGCCACAGGGCTAAACAGGGTTAGGAAAAGAGATGCAGTTGCAGGAAAATCACAAAGATGCAGCCTGTGACTTCTCGTGGTCTTACTGTCTGACAGCACAAAGAATTCATGCCCAGGAAAGGAAGCCAGGTTCCACAGCCTGTGTTTCCATC
This sequence comes from Nannospalax galili, assembly GCF_000622305.1. Taxonomy (NCBI): domain Eukaryota; kingdom Metazoa; phylum Chordata; class Mammalia; order Rodentia; family Spalacidae; genus Nannospalax; species Nannospalax galili. The sequence continues at coordinate 1,357,456 of NW_008360327.1, read as the reverse complement.
TACTGCCTCACAGGGCCACACCCAGTGATTTATAGGGCTCAGAGTCTCCAGGTGCCTTTGCCTCCACTGAGTGGGTGATACAGTCTTAAGTAGGAACACATTGTTTTGAGTTTGGGCTGCAGGAAAAAGTGGCCTTGAAAGATGGACAGCACTTAAGGACAGATAACTTTCAGGCATATAAAGGGCTGGTCAGCTAGGTGTGGTGACTCATACCTGTAATTCCAGCACTTGGTAAGCTGAGGCCAGAGAACTGCCTTGAGTTTTAGGGCAGCCTGGGCTACATAGTGAGTATGATGTTGGGAGGAGGAGGAGGAGGAGGAAGAGGAGGATGAGGAGGAAGAAGACAACAACGATGAAAGGAGGAGGGGAGGAGGTAGTAGCTGGGCAGACGTTCTATCAAACAAAAAACCCTTACAATTCTGTAAATGAAGGAATAAAGAAATGCATATAGACCATGTGTTCTGTATATCAACTGCTTCAATTTTTGTTGGTTGATAGAAGGAAACCATGGGTATGGATTTGGCAGTGGAGAGGATAGTGAATTGCAGAACTTCTTCAATGCCAGGCCGAGGGATGTGATGATTTTGGTAGGCAACAGCAGCCATGGAAAATATTTGGATGCAAGAGAGGTAGACTGAAAACACAGTTCACGTGGTGGTGTCCATGCCTTCCACTGAGCCCAAGTTACTAATCAATTACAGAAGAGTGCTTTGAAAAGTCTTAAACCATTTTCCCCAACATATTACAACAATCTGGATGCTTATTTAGCATGGATTCTGTCATGGTAGGATTCTGTCATGGTTAGCTTCGATCAACTTGACACACCTGGGAAGAAGAAATCTAAACTGGGTGATTTCTTCTATCAGATTGGCCTGTGGGCATGTCTGTGAGCCATATTCTTAATTGTTGAGAGATGTAGGAAGGTCCAGCCCACTGTGAGTGGTGCTATTTCTAGGCTGGTGGTCCTAGGTTATGTAAGAAAGCAAGCTGAACACAGTCCAGAGAAGCAAGCCAAAAAGCAGTGTTTCTCTGTGGTCTGTGCTCCAATTCCTGTCCCTAGTTCCTGCCTTGGCTTCCATCCGTAAAGAACTGTGATCGGGATGTTTAAGCCAAGTAAACCCTTTCCTCCCCAAGTTGGTTTTAGTCAGAGTGGCTAATCATAGCAATGGAAAGCAAACTAGAGCAGATTCCTTCCCCTGTCCAGAATTAAAAGAGTCTAGTTGAAAGGGGAGCGCTCAGCATTCTAGTCACCCCCGTCCAACTCCCCAGGTGACTCTGGCTCATACTGAGGAAGAATGCGTGCTGAGCCCTGAAGACCTCACTGCTGTGTGCACTCTGACTTGGGATCTGAGGTAAGGGGAGCTTCAGAGTTCACACTTCCATTAGCTTTCAGGTCAGACCACGCTATGTTTTCAAGGGCCACACTTTGATGATAAATTTTTGTACTAAGTAGTTATTCTTCATGTTAGAAAGCCAAAAAGCAAGCAAACAAACACAAAATCAGAACCCAAAAGATGGACTCTTCCACCTGACTACTGTGACCTAACTGAACTCTCTAGAGGTGAGGTCTAGAGGGTGAGCTGTAGGTTCAAAGCTCCCTAGGCAAGTCTGATCAGCGAGGGATAGGTTTATCATCCCATAACCCTGCAAGGTAAATGCTCCCTTCTTCCCAAGACTGTCAAGAATGGTTCCATGATTCAACAAGGAGCCCAGGTGTGAAGGTAGAGCCAGCAAGCAGAGTGATGTGGTAGGCAGCCGTAGGCCTGGGGTAGGCTATATAGGCCTATGGAGAAAAACTAATAGATAATTAGAGGCTGATAGTCACAGTGCTGTCTTGTAGTAGGATGTCATATGATCACTTAAACAGTAGAGGAATCAATCCATCCTGGGACCATCAGAGACATCCATACAATTGCCGTCTTCGGCTTTATTACAATGGAATCTCCATCTCATTAGCTTTGTAAAACTACCTGCTCTCAATGTGCATCTGATGCCATGTCACATCCAAAAGCCCTATATAAGGACAGACAAGGGAGTAAATTCTATTCTAGGAAAATCTTGATTCATTCTTGGAATTTCCCTCATTTTCCCTGCCTTAATTCATGAGTTATGCTCCCCTCAGTTAAAGTTGCCCATAAAATGAACTATCCAAAATCCCAGGGACACAACTCTCTCTAGATACCCATACTCAAACCTTGAATGTACACTTACACTCTGAAATAACTTCTAAATTTTTACTTTGTCTCATTCTGAATTCTGTAACACTGACAACCTGGAAACACTGGGTAGAGGTCCCTATCTGGTCCCCTATGTTGGGGACCTTCTCAGTCTTTACCACTGGCCCTTCTCATCTCGACCAACAGCTGATGCCCAGGAAGGTTCCCACCATGTGAGACCCATGGAGAGTGCTAGGAACACCCTCCCCTTCATCCTCCCCTTCATTCTCCCAGAGAAAATATGAGACAAAGGATGAGTTTCCCCCATTGCATGTGTCCTTGGGTTTTCTCGGTCATAAAAGAGAAAGGTAGCATCACTAAGTCAGTATGGACAGGTGATGCAGCATACTGATGAAGGAAGGGTGTCAGGATTGGGGAAATGGCACCTGTGCTCAACAGTAGCAATGTAGAGCTGGCTTTGGTGTTGATGACCCTACCTAATCTTGGGAGTTACAACTGTATCAATGAGAAGTCTTTGCAAAGGACCTAGAAGGTTCAAGTGCAATCCTGAACTTTCCTAAATGGTCGATTTCCTCAGGTAAGTTATGCTGAGCTAGCCTCAGAGACAAGCAGGGCAGAATGAAAGAGCCAAGTTCCTTTTCTAGACTCCTAGCTGGACTGAGCATGCTCAGTGAGGAGCCTCAAGGTGAGAATAGAAGACGGAAGACAAGCAGTAGAGCTGGGCAAGAGGACAACTATGGATGCTCGGCAGGACCGATGCCTGGCCTTCTGGCCTTTGGTCCCCAACGTCCCTCCCAAAATCTTCACTTCCAGAAAGTTTAGTTAAATAGGCTGCCGATGGGTGTTTCCTATTTTCTGTCCATGCCAGCCCCAAGACAGAGGGGCACAGTCTCCCCATCATAATCAGAATCATATCCACCCACCTTCCAGTCTCTCTGTCTCTCTACCCTGTGAGGTGACACCATCCCACAGTACCCTTTCCTCTCTGAACTCTGTATCAGATCCTGCCATCGGCACCTCTTTTCTCTTCTAGCAGTTTCTCTCTGAAGCAGTATCATCCTATAGAAATTTACTGCAGGCCATGTATGCAATTTCAATTTATCTCCTACCACCTTAAATAAAGTAAAGGTACCAGGCATGGTGGTGCATGCCTGTAATGCTGACTCCCAGGAAGACTGAAAGTTCAAGACCAGCCCTGTACCACATGTTAACACTGTGTCTCAAAAATTTTTAAAAAGCAACACAGCATTTTAGCAATAGATTTAGCTTAATATATAAAATATATTATTATTTCGAGATCTATTTCCAATAATTGTTAACTAAGCTTTTGAAATTCAGCGTGTACTCTACATTGGTAGGGCATCTCAGTTTGGAGTGGCCCCATTTCAGGTCCTCTGTACCTACAGGCAGCTCACATTTAAGGTATCAGTCACCTCTAGACTGTCAGTGTGTCAAGTGGGGAGGAATCATTATAGGAGCTCTTAGACACATTGGTCTAAGAGATAAAGACTGAAGGGAATCTAAGGACCACCGGGTCCAGCTCTCTCCCTCTGCAGGTAAGGGAATCACCTCAGCAAGCAAGGGCACATGGCATGCTCTATCTAGATCCCATGGTGACAGTGACAAGAGGGTCTAGCTGGCCAGGGTATAACCTTTCAAACAAGACTCTGATGAGCTTTCTGTGTACTGTGCTGATTTAGTCTGTGCAGGGAGACTCTGTCTTCATACCCATGCTGACATCATCCCTCAGAGGCAGCTTGGTGATCTCCGCTTAACCCTCCTAGCATAGTCCAGTGCTCTGATGTCCATACTAGGCCAGAGCCTCCCTAGCCTGCCAAGTTCTCCAGGCCTAGGTCACATAGTAGTGAGAGTAGCAAAGGACAAACAAGGGAAGAAGAAGCCTTAGCAAAGAAGCAGGTATAGGTGTCAATCATGCAACCTGTGGCAAGGGAATTCCTTGCGGATCACTCACACAATGATGTGGTTATGGGATAGCCATGCATCCAATCAGCTCTGTGCTTACATCACAGTGGGCCTAGGATGCTAGCCACATAGCCCTAGCTGAGTTACAGGAGAGTCACTTGTACTTGCTGGAGTAGTGGTACTGGCCTGCTCTCCCATCCCTTGGACAAACCCACTGTATACATTCTAGATACCAGGAGCTACTGGGCTTGCTCAGGTATCTGGCACTCACCAGTTGAGCTACATGCCTAGGAAGGAGCGCCATAGTGCCTAGCCCATATCATGATGCTAGTTGCTTTTGTTAGTTATTGCTGTCACCTCACAAATTAAAAATATTGTAAACTGATGAAACAGAAGCAAAAAGAAAACTGAAGTTTTCATGCAAACTAGACAGACTGGAAGATGAGTCACTAAAAACACTGTTGAATTGGAAGGAGATGAGACAATAAACTGGGAAGCAAACCAGAAACCTAGAAGGATTTTGCACTCAAACATGCTTCTTGTATGCCTTTAATTCTTGCACCATTTCACTAAATCCATCTGGGAACCACAGAAGATTCCTTATATGAAGGCTCATGCGAGAACAACAGCAGGGGAATCAACCACCAAACCTACATGTAAATGAAAGGTGTGGACTCAGTTCAGAAGACGGATGGCAGAATTTACTTACCAGTTCTATGCTAAAGTAGGCTGTGTGAGGTATTCAGGTAGCTTTGGTTTCTGTTTGTGTTTGTGTTTTTTAGAGAGGGTCTCTTATAGCCCAGGCTGACCTCAAACTCAAGCATTTTCATGCTTCTGTCTCTAAAGGGCTGGCATTAAAGGCATGTGCCACCATGTAGCTTTGGTTTCTGATCCCTGCTTCAGGGGACATTTTGGAAAGCACTACTGTGGAGTCTGATCAGGTAGACAAAGGCTGATTTAATCAAATGTTTGCGGGGTCTTGCTAGCCGGGGCAAAAACTTATGGTGCACAGCTGGTCTCCGCTGAACATTGAGGCAGGATGTATACAAGGGTTTTAAATTTTCACAGGGACCTTGTCATTCAACAGTGAGAATTTAATGTTGGGAACTCATCTGAAGAAGCCCATGGTTGACAACATCAGGAATGTGCTAGAATAGTCAGGGGAGAGGTTACTAAGAGAGTGCTTAGAACCATAGTGGGGGCTGCTGGGGAAGCTCCAACCATAGAGCAGATGACAGATGTAGTGGTGATACCACCCAACTTACTAGGGGTGTTGCTATCAGTTTCTCCCTTTCTCCTGCCCTCCCACTGACCAATCTGAGCTAGAAGCCCACTGGCTGTACAGCTGGCAAGGAAGCCCCCAGGCTACAGAACAGGGAAGAGATCTGAGGGCATCTGAGGGCAACAGGCACAGGCCTAGCTCAGGTCTCCTTAAATCCAAAAAATGACTCAGAGTGGAATTTAAGACATTTCTATGGCTGAGCAAGGAAAAGTGAATATTTGAGGCCAGAGTAGGGAGAGGATTGTTCTGCAAACTTATGTCTGTGCTATGGTTGTGTTACGTGAATGACTGTTATGCTAAAGTTGGTCTGGAGAACAGTAATGAGGGAAGAAGAGGTCAGAGACCAACCTGGAGTAGAACACACAAGCCCAGAAAGGCAGAAGTGACAAGCTGCCCCTGGCTGGAAGGTCTTCACCAAGAGGTGATAACGGACACACCTCAGCTTTTCAATTTTTTTTGAAGACATTTTTAAAGTTAGTAGGCTGCTCATTTATGATAACCCCAATCTAAAGGCAGAGAGGCGGATCATTCAGGGTTTTGTTTATTTGGTTTTTTTGAGACCCAGTCTTACTATGTAGTCCAAACCAAACTCAAAATAATCCTGTTCTGCTTTCAAGTGCTGGGATTACAGTGACTGGTGAGGGTGGCTAATTTAAATGACCACTGTATTCAGTTTTGGCTCCTATCCAGCTAGTGTCCCTGGATAGTGGACCACAGGCTGAACCCCTCTCATCTCCCCTCATGTGCAGCCTTTTGGGGGGATACCAAAATAAGGAAGCCAAGATTGGGGGTGGTGGCACTCAGCAGCCGTAGCACTGGTCTAGCATCTGAGAGACTTTACTGCTTGCTGCCATGAGCTGCGTCTTTGGGTGACTCACTGTACCTCTTGGGGTTTCAAGGACTTCTTCTGTAATGTGAGGGAGTTGAACTGATGCTGCATCAGGTCGTCACTCTTTATCCTTCACAGTTTCAAGCAGAGGGGAAGAAGAAAAGGGGGACACAGTAGAATGCAGATTAGGGCCAGGCAGACTGGTAGTATTAAAAACACAAAAGCAAAGAAACCTGAGATGAGTTGGGCCTGGTGGTGTAGGCCTGTGATCGTAGCTACCTGGAAAGTTGAAGCAGGAAGATGGCAAGTTCAAATCTTCCCTAGGCTACAACACAAGTTCAAGGTCAGCCTGGACAACTTACTGAGACTCTGTTTCAAAATTTAAAAGACATTTTTTCCTCAGCAATATTGTTAATTTTTTCATTTCTTTCTCCTAATATCCAACCATAGCTTTCCTCACTCTGTGGAGCCCCTAAACAAAGACTATTTTCAGGGGAGCAGACACATGGAATTCTGAGAATTCTGGGCTATCATCTGGGCTGGGGCTCCTGGCTGATGGCACCCATGTGTTTTTGTCTCAGCTATAGATAAAGGCTCAGAAAATGTCTTCTACATTGTGGATGCTGCTGTTCTATGGCTCCAGCAGCCTCTCCACAGTCTCCTCAGTCACACCCAAGCTGTCAATGATCATTATCCAATGTTTACTGTTCTTTGCTCTTTCTGGCCAACAAAGTGCAATGGACAAGCTGGGCCTGGTTAGTCTACAGTCAGCCTCTATGTTGCTAACTAGTTCTTTAGCTGTAGGCTCTGCTGTACCTGCCCCACATATTCCTGTGACTCAGGGATGACCATTACCCAGATGAAGAGTCACAATTGCCATTTTCTGAACCCTTGGGAGTTCTAGTAGAAAAAAAATATATATCTCAAAGGGGCTGGCAGTATACCTCAGTGGCAGAGTACTTAACTAACATGTCTGAGGTCCTAGGGTTTGTAGTACCGGACATTCTCAGTACTGGGAAAAAGATCTTGAGAGGAGATCCACTCTCCTTTATCATATGTATTCCCCCCCCCCAATAAAGCAGAATTCTAAGGAATAAATCATAGTTAATTGAGAGTTCTGGTTACTCAGGGGCATTTAATCAAGATTTTACTGCATTTCCAATTGCAGTGAGTTACACAGTGGTTTGCATATGCAGTTATTTCTTAAGTGACTTCTGTTCCCTGACCTCATATGTGTTTCATTAAAATTGAACACTCTGAAATGAAGGAAGGAGCATGGAGCAGAATGCTTCCACCTGGATACAGCTCTGGGGAAACGGGAGTCAAGGTGATTAAAGGCTAAACCCAGCCGTGCCCGTACGTCAGCTGCCCCACCTGAGAGGCAGTAAGCGTATTTTCAACCACACTTCACAGCTCTTCCAGACTGGTGAGGCACTTCTGGGTGATCCCGCTCTCTCTAGGGCAGATGAATTTGATGCAAAAATCGTCCCCAGGTTCCCTTCTGGTAGTGACTATATTTTAACTTTAGCTGGCTAAGTAATGTAAGAGATGTCATCTGTGCTTCCCAAATGCTGTGCCTCAGGCTTCGGGTGCATGCTCAGGTTTGGAGGAAAGCAGCAGTACTTGTATGGGGTCAGAGGAGAATGAGTGGGGAGAAGGTGGATGGTCAGGTCAACTCAATGAACCCTCAGGCCAGCACCAGTAATTTTGAACAGTTACGAAACTCCATATTGGGTATGGGCCACTTTCCTCTCTGAGGCTGCAAGTCTCTCAAGGGACCAGAGTTTTGTTTCTATATGTTGCTCCTGCTACCGTCATTGCCTTCACAGGTACTACCTTTGTCACTGTGGCTACTGCCAAGAGTGATGAGCAAATACACAGAACACACACAAAGGAGCCTTCTGTTGGAGTGTCCATCCCTTGATGGCCCTAGATGTGATTTGAATGAGAAATGTTCCCCGTAGGCTCATGTATTTGAACACTTGGTCCCCAGTTTGTGGTGCTGTTTGGGGGAGGTTATGGAACCTTTAGGAGATGCAGCATTGCTGGAGGCAGTACATCAGTGGGGGGGGGCAGGCTCTGAGGGTTTATAGCTTCCTGTTCCTGCCACCTGCTGCGTGCTTTCCTTGCCTTTAAGAACTTTCCCTCTGGAAACGTAAGCCAAAATAAGCTTGTTCTTGTATAAGTTGCTTTTGGTCACAGTATTTTACCACAGCGACAGAAATGTAGTTTAATATTTCCCATAAGCAGTTCCCTCCTCTCAAGTACGATTCTTCTCCTTATTAATTAACTGCATCTGCTGCCTGGGGTTGATTGGCTTGGAGGTGGGGTAACTGTTTAAGCATGGGCCAGCTGGGACTTTCTTTGCACATGCTTGGCCTGGCGGCTGTGTAAACATGGATCCTCTATGTCCTGCACCTTCCATCATGTGCAAGGAAAACTGACGATGCATTGTCTACAGAGAGGAAAGGATAAAGAAGCCAAGGAGACCAAATGGTCCTTGAGTAATCAACAAATATTGAGGAAATAATTGGTCGCCAGGCTTTCCTGGCTTCAGCCTCTTGAGAGGCCCCTGCTTCAGTGTATTTCCTGCTTATAAGACCCATAACAAACCTCTGTGTCCACATAATAAATGGCATTTTCCGCTTAAGCTGGTCTGAGTCTATGTTCTACACTTGCAGAAAAAAGCTGCTTAAGGAACACAATACATGTGTCATCACCCTGGCTCTCTCACAGGCATCACTAATCAATCACAGCATTCTTCCCGCTAAGCCTCAGAATACTTCATCTGGCAGTCACTACCAATTAAGTTAGCAGGCAAGTTAAAAATGTACTGGCAAAACCAAATAAAAACCTTTACATACTACTGAATAGCCTCTACATACTACTGAATAGCCAAGAGTCTATGATGAGAGAGAAGGCAGTGCTACAACAGGAGGACGTGGGAGGGATCTAGTCATTCTTACAGGGCCTGTGGAATGTAGATTTCAATGATTGGTAGATTTCACTAGGTAGAGATGGACTGGGTGCACTTCAGGGCTGATGGAGACACCAGCAGTCTCTATAGGCCACTGCACTGTTTTGGTATGGACCCAGTACTCACCCCAGTGTTTTTTAACCCCATTTTACCAGGCTGGCATTAGATTTTTGAAAGCCTTTTTGTTTAGGATCTAGATTCTAGAAGGATCCACTTAGAAAAGGGATACTAAATGAATCCAAAAGTTGGCTTTGCCAGAGCTGTGCTGCTGCTTCTTCCTCTGCTCTCCAGCTCCCTGTGGGGCTTGGGAAATAGCCAAACTATTCATATGGCCTTGGGTTTCCAGGCTTGGCTCTGTTATCACTGCTGCTCCTCTAGGGTAGGCTGTTTTGGCTTCTCAGTATCCATTCCACCTTTTAATCCATAGTTCCTGATTTCCTTTTGTGGAACGCTGGCTCCTACCCTCGTCTACTATGATGTGGGAAGGATTCTGTATCTGTAGCTGGGGTAAAGCTTGTGACCAAGCAAAAGCCAATCAAGGAGTTCCATGCTCTATCTACAGGGGTTGGTTCAGAGATGACATGTGACCTAAGGTAGCCAATCAGGTTCAATCACAGCTAGCCACCCCCCCCCCAAGCATGTAGTGAGTGGATCTTTCCACCCCCCCTTACTGGACTTGAACCTGTGTGGCTGTACCTGCTCCACCATGTATGACTTTTGCAGGTCTGAGAGTAAAGCCAGCTCACCTGTAAAGCAGAGCCAGAAGGCAAAGACACCAAGCCTGCTGTGCACCGATTGCCCTGGTAGCAGAGTCTGGCCCTGACTGATCATGGCATTCCATAGCCAATACATGCTGTTTTGCTCTTTGATAAGGTTTTACTCTCCCTTGCATCCAAAAATGCACTATTATACTCTGCCTCAGTTACCTTATCAGTAAAATGGGTTTTGTAACAGTTTCTTTTAAAAAATATCTTTATTTTTTATGCATAACAGTTTCTTTTTTACAGTATTGTTGCTAGGAATTACAGTGCCTATGGGAGTATTCCAATAAGTGGTTCTAAAAATGTTTTCAAAAAAAAAAAAAAGAAAAGAAAATGTGAGGTATGTTGTTTCATCTCCCACACAATTTATTCGAGCTCAGTGCCTGGCACGGAGGAGGTGCTTAATAAATAAAGAATTCATATGTGTTGAGAGTTACCAAAAGCCCCTAGTGGTCTACCCACACTGTAGGCTCTCCCCAGCAATCTCTCTGGAGCCAGCCCTAAAGGGCCCATCTTGTACAAAGTATTTAAGTGGTCTTCCACTCTCTGACCTTAAGCTTGGCCACCTCTCAGCACAGCTCCCCCTCAATACCTTTGAAAGCCCCCACACCTGTCTGCCCTCCCAGAGGCTCAAGAGAAGTTTCAGGGCAACAGATTTAGCTGAGGGACTGGGTGGGGTTGGTAACTAGAGTGTGACCCGTATCACTGAACCCCTCAAGCATCCTCACCAACTGTTCCTGCCAGGTTGGGTAGGGAGAGGGGTCAGATATTCCCAGCAGGTTCTGAGTTAGTTGCTTGAATAAGGAAGCTGTTTGTCACCTGTTCATCCATATGCATCCAGCAGGTAGCCTTTCCCACCCACCAGGACAGATACGCTGTTACTTCAGTTGTACAAATACCATCTATCACCTAAGGAAAAATTAATAAAAAGTTAAAATGCTCCCCCACCCCCTGAAGTATTTCTGAACACATTTTGCCTTTTTTAACCTGGTAGAATAATTCTAGAAGGCTGAACCCAGTGCCTTCCTGGGAGGAGGACCTGTATCCCCACATCTTTAGCAAGAAAGACAGTTCCCTTGTGCAGTCTCATTGCTTTCCATAAGCACACTCCCCCTGCCCCCCGGACACTGGTTTGGGGGAGTTGGAGACCATCTCCCAGGTTTTTCTCATCAAGGGCTCCCGTTCCCACTTTTCTGCCAGCGTCAGCAGATTAGCGCTGGAAATCATTTACGTGGAAGTAGGTGATTCTACAGTTCAGCCACATGCTTGACAATTAGCTAAATAAACTGCTTGGGGTCACTTGAAGTAACAATTCACAGACTTTCCTGTGACAGGCAAAAGTTAAGCCCCTTGGTGAGTGGGACCTCTCCACAGAGTGAGGAGGAGGCTGGTTTTGCTAGAGGAAAATTCTAGGCATCTTATTATTCACTCGCTCCCTTCTAGTCCTGACCTTAAGAGTACTCTTAACCTTCCTCCTCCAGCTTGCTAATGGGGAAATAAATCTTGGGAGAGTATCTTAAATTCTTTTTTATCACAGACGGTATCGCTGAGATAATAAGACCAGCCTTCAGAGTAACCATTAAGCCACAAAAGGTGTGGTCATCATTTATGATTTTTTTAGCCTTAATTGCTAGACAGACACTTTAAGTGGGAAGTCTGTCTAATGAGCCCAGTCATTAAAACATCAAAAACTGTTATCTGGGGTTTCTATTTTAGTTAGACATTACATTATTTTAATAAGGGGGCCGCATTTCTTGTCACAGGGTTTGGTAATGGAGGTGGAAGCAACCCCGTGGGGGAATGGGGGAGGGGACGCAGGCTTGTCTTTGGAAAACAAGGTCGCAAATCTTGTCTTTGGAAAACAAGGTCGCAAATCAAGCAGGAGTCCTAGAAGGAGGAGGCAGATAACTCCTCTGGGGTTGAAGAGGAGGGCCTTGCCTGGAAGGGTAGGGGGCTGGGACCACTGTCCCAGCTGGGGACTGGGGAAGGCCGGAGGTCCTGGGTTATCATGGCAGAGCATTCTTTCCCCCTCACTTTTGCATAGTGCCCTTGTCCCTCCCAGACTTCTCCTTGCTGCCTTGGAAGGAGCCACTTATCAGGTGCCACCTAAGCTCTGGCCTCTCTAGCCCTCCCCTCCCCATCTGAATGAACTGAACGTTCCTTTTCCTCCTTCCTCCCACCTCCAACAACCACCATCTTCCAGCCAGCCTGTTCGGCTCCTGATTGCATCCTTGACCTTCTCAGAGGGAATACTCAAGATTTTGGTAATCATTGTTCCTCTTTACTCCTCTAGAGCAGTACTGTGCACAAGAAATGGAATGAGAGCCATGTACAAAGCTCGAAATGTGCTATTAGCCAACTTGAATAAACAGGTAAATTTAATGTTATTTTATTTAAACCAGTATATCCAAAATATCATTTCAATATATGTCCTAGTTACTTTCTATTACTGTGATAAAACAGTGATCAAAACCAACTTGGGGAAGAAAGGGTTTATTTCATCTTACTGTTCCAAGGCCCAGTCCATCAGTGAGAAGTCAGGGGAAGAACTCAAGGCAGGAACCTGGAAGTAGGAACTGAAGCAGAGACCATGAGGAATGTGGTCTACTGTCTTGTTTCTCCCGGCTTGCTCAGCTACTCTTCTATACAGTCCAGGCCCACCTGCCCAGGGGTGGCACTGCTCACAGTGGACTGGGCCCTCCTACATCAATTAACAGTTAAGAAAATGTTCCACAGACATGGCCAGAGGCCAAATGATGGAGGAAATTCCTCATCTGAGGTTCTCTTTCCCAGGTCTCTGGTTTTTATTGTTGACAAAAACTAAGCAGCACAATATGGAATCAACATTTTTTAAATGGTTCATACGATATTTTACTTTTTTTTCAGTCTCCCTTCCTCCCAAGTTCATGGGATAATATCAGCCATATTCAGGGTAGGTCTTCCTCACTTAAACAGCTTTGGAAATGCCATAGCAAACCCTCCCAAAGGTGTGGCTCCTAGGTGATTCCAAATTTGAAAAGGACACATCCCCAGAGCTCAGTTAGACTTTGATTTCTAGGTTGCTAACCATCCTTGAGCATTTGTTTGGTGCCAGGCACTGGGCTTTGCAGTTTACATGCATTAATTAGTGTAACGCTCAATTATCTCATCATTGAGATGCTACTCTGTCTAGCTTACAGACAGGGAAACTGAGGCACAGAGAGAGCAAGTAGATTCTTTGACGTCACAGAGCTTGTAAGTGCTCCTAGTCAGAAGGGACACACTGCAGGTGTGTGCTCAGCGTGTATTTGATGCCTTGCTATTGGTCTATCACCAACTCCAGCTGAGCCTTAGGTAATCTGGTAAAAGTCAATGTGCTGACAAGTCTCCCACCAAAGTATGGCAGCTGGTTCTCCCCCTCTGTGTGACATTCCTGGGTAGGTAGCCTTAGGGTTCTAGGAGAGGGGGCATGGGCCTTCTAGCAGATGAGCCCCTGCCCAGTTGTTTCAGAATGATTGAACCCTCGACTCTGCCAAGCACAGCCTTGCTTAGTGCTTCTCACACTGGAATACCTCCGAGGCTCACTTGGAGATATGCTTACACACTTCTGCTCCTGCCCAAGGCTAAGCCCTACCAGAGTGTCTGCAGAAGCAGTCTGCCCTACTGTCTTTCTTTCTGTCCTTTCCTCAGGAGACCAGCCTTCTTCCTGGCCCCCAGTACTGCTGCTGAGGAATATATTTGTTACTTTCCAAGTTGCTGTGAGAAAATACCTGACAAAAGCAACTTGAGGAAGGAAGGGTTTATTTTGATTCACAGTTTAAGGATACAGTCTGTCACGGTGGGGGAATGCACACGGCAGTGAGATCAGCTACAACTGTGGTAGCAGAACCTGAGGCAGCTGGTCAGAGACAGGAAGCAGAGAGAGAGCTGGTGCTTAGCTCACTTTCTTCTTTCTTATTCAGTCTGGGACCCCACCCAAGTCCTAGGGATAGTATTAGCAACATTCAGGGTGGGTCTTCCCGCCTCAGTTAAACCTCTTTGGAAACATCCTAACAAAAATGCCCAAAGGTGTGTCTCCTAGGTGGTGATTCCAAACACAGGTTCACAAGGGAAGAATGGGGAATGGGACTCGGGCTACGGGTGACCTAGGGTCCTGTGGTCACTACAGACCTTCAAAAAGCAAAGTGGTATCAAGATACTGCAATGGTGGAGCCAAGTGTCATCAGTGTCATCATCCATCTTTGTCATGTCTGTGTGGTGTCTAATATGCTCTAATTTCACTGAATCAGATCTCTGAGTTTTATTTCCAGAGCCAGGAGCTTGGTAAAGACTCTCAATGCTGCTCATAAAGGCATTGTTGCATCTTGGGTACACTCATTTGGGGCACGTGCTAGACCATGCAAAACATTTTCCACCAATGGTCCTGATCCACTTAATACCAGCAGTGTTCCCCAGTGGTGGGACTACTGCAAAAACTCCACTCTCTGGGGACTGTTCCAGGGAGAGGACAGTGTAGCATTTTCCCTGGTGATCCCAGAGTTTTTGTAGCCCTGGTCCTGGTGTATTAGTGAGTTAAACCACTAGGAAACAAGGTGGGGAGGGTCCACGTCCTGATATAAAGACTTCTGGCCCAGCTGTTTGCAAGGATGACTGTGTGGAACAACTGGTTCATAACATTCCTAAAATGTAACAACTGGCTCTGAGTTGGCCAGCTGGTTGAGCTGTCTAAGGCTGATCATGGCCTGCATCTTGTATCCCATTGTGCTAAGTGCTCATTTAAAAGGTATGCTGAATGAAGAAGGCCTTTGGAATAGTTTTTCTGTAGCCTATATTTTAGAACCACATAATACTGTTTTGACAAAAAAAAAAAAAAATCCTGATAACAAATCCTGGGACTGAGCCAGGCTCTGGTCAGACGAGAAATGTTTCAGCAACTGGCAAGGCTGATGTGTTAATGCCAGGGAGGCAGAGGTCAGGAACCCCTACCACACAGAGCTTCCTGCTTCCACCACTCCATCCTGGGCTGGCCTTGGTGGCTGCCTGTACCACTCTGGGAGGGCTTGAAGGAGCCCCCCAGGCTCAGCATACCCTTCCTTGGCTTAGAGCCAGTGGCCTGGGCGGGAATTCTCTCCTCCTCTCAGCCTCTGTCCTTATCCTCTGGGGGTGCTGACCAACTACCGCCTCCAGGGGAGTTTGCATTTCCAAAAGTGGGAAAAGGGGGTGGGGTGGGAGGGCAGTAGTTAGCCCAGATAGTCCCAGCAGATGCCAAGCTGGCAAGCAGCCCTATAAAACCAGTCCCTCCAAGAGATGTCCGGCTGTCATAGAAACAAGAGGCCAGAAGGCTGCCGTGAGGAGGGAGGGTTAGAAAGCAGAGGAGATGTTGTATA
Organism: Nannospalax galili; assembly: GCF_000622305.1. Lineage (NCBI taxonomy): Eukaryota > Metazoa > Chordata > Mammalia > Rodentia > Spalacidae > Nannospalax > Nannospalax galili. The sequence goes on along the minus strand of NW_008360327.1, from coordinate 1,342,141 downwards.
TAAGCAAGAAAGTGAGAACTCTAAAGCAGAAGTAGATCTGTGAGTACTGTCCAGGCAGAGAGGGGAGGACAGAAGAGGGATGGGAAGAGATGGGATGGGGGCGTGCTTCGCTGGCTTTACTCACCAGCTGATGGTGGGGATGGTTTGTTTCCAGGGAGTCTGTATGTGCCAGAACCTATCAAACTACACTTGAAACGTAGAGGTTTATTGTACATAAATTATACCTCTACAAAGCTTCTTAAAATATATCCAGGGCAACCTGTAGAGATGGGCAGCCACCAGCTTAGAATAAAGTCATTCTGGCATTAGGAAGGGAGCCATGGAGCATGGTGCTCCTTGGAATCCCACCTCCATATTGCAAGGGCTGGGAGCTGTGAGGGAGGAGACCAAGACTGGGTTATGTAATGCAGCCTTGCAGAGCCCAGCAAGGCCCAGCAAGTGTCAGACTGCTCAGAACTGTCTGCTGGATCAAGGTGATTTAATTGAAATCAGAGCCTCAGCTGATCCAAGGAATGGGGGGGGTGGGGGGGGTGATTTAAATATCAGGATGCAGTTTACCTACCGAAGCAAGGGAGGGGAGGTGGAGAATGTAGGAAGGAGCCTTGCATGGAAAGGGTGCAGGCCAGGGCGGCAGCAGGAGGCAGGGGAGGAGGCCAAGAGGAGGGCAGGCTAAGGAGGGCAGGAAACAGCTGGAAGGAATGGAGAAAGGAGGGCAGAAAGGAAGGAGGAGAAGAAAGGTGGAAAAGAGACTGAGGAGGAAGGGGAGGGAGAACTGAGAACTGGCAAAGGCTGACACAGGAAGGCCAGGAGTTTGGCCCTGGATTCCTAGAGAACATTCCAGGGCTCACTGACACCTCCCAGATGGCAGAAAGAAAGGGGAGCTAGAGATCTTTCTAGGAGATGGATGAAGATGAGAGAGACTGGCAGAACAACTCAGGAGCTCCAGGGTGGCAAGTCACACTCATGTGACAACCCTTCTGCCCAGTGAAGGGGCAGTATTTTCACACAAGAATAGTTTGAGGTCATGAGCTTGGCTCAAGCACCCACATGGAACCTAGTCCAGGTCCACAGGTGCTCAGTAAAGTCAATGGCTAACTTGGACCCAGTGGCCACTGTGAGGGAAATCTTAGCTAGTTATGCCCCTTGCTCTCCAAAGACTCCCAGGATTCACTTTTCTGCCTAGTCTCACCCCTCAAATATTTGACAGGGTATGGGAAATTCCATCAGGAGTCATTTCTTTGAGTGGCACCTGAGGCTGGGCAATGAAGTGACTCACTCGCCATCATAGGTGTCTGACTGCAGAGCTACTGCCCTGTCCACCTTGCAGGGTGCACTTGGGTGCCCTGAGGATGAAGAATTTAACTGTAGGCTGGGGCAAAGGGCTTGGAGTTTTCTCTTGCAGGGGAGGAAAGTGGGACACAGGGGGATAAAGCTTGCAGTCTAGCCCGGCAGGAATGCTCATCAGAGGGACCAGAAACCAAAGAAGGCATTGTCCTCTGGGAGAGTGGAGAGGCAGGGAAGGGAGGTACGGGAGACCTGGGAAAGTGAGTGGTCACCTGTGGGAAGTCCCCTGGAGCCAGGCTCAGGAGCACCCCCCGCAGACCTGGGGAAGCAGTGGCGCCTACTTCCAAAGTGGGTTTTCAGGGCCACTGACTAGGTGGTAGAAAGGGGGTCGCAGCCTAGCTGCCCACAGCTCTGTGGGGGGCCTTTCAGGGCTGCTGGGGCTCAGGCTTCTGTCCTCTTTTGTCCTGCTTTATTTTCTGCCTCGATTACCTCATAGACTGTGCACTTACTCCTTGATGTGCATCTGTGAACTACCAGAGGTATTAAATGCCTCTGTATAAAACAGTAGGGAGAAGGGAGAACTCAGGGTTGAATGCAGTCAATGCAGACATATGCCTAGTGGGAGACATTTTTCAGAGGGTGCTGGCATGGGTAGGCTTCCTGGGAGAGGAGACTTGGAGAGGGAGGGAGGAAGGAAGAGAAAACACCAAGATGCCCCAGTGTGGTGAGGGGGAGAGGAGCAAGGCCACCACTGGGAACCCAGGGCACAGGGAAAGGAGTGGTCTGTCAGGGACCCAGGTGGGGAAACAAGGAGAAAATGCAAGCCCTGTAGCCCCTAATTAGAGGGGTCCCTGCCAGCCCCACCCATCCTTGGTTTTCTAATTTTGCACATACTCCCTGGTGCCCCTCCCTTGCTAGAACTGGAAAGATCTAAGGCAACTTATGTTCTGAAAAACTGTGCTTCTGAAAATGCTTACAAAGATGATGAGGGCTGGCAAGAGGGCCAGCAAGATGGCTCAGCGGGTAAAGGTGCTTGCCAGGTAGCCTAATGACCTGAGTTCCAACCCTGGAGACTCCTCTGATCTCCACACACTGTTGTGGCATGTATCATGCATGCACACTCCTTCCCCCCACCTCTCTCTCTCTCTCTCTCTCTCTCTCTCTCACACACACACACACACACACACGCACATGCACACGCACACGCACACACATATATACACAAAAAACAAAGATGAGCTGACAAGTGGGATGCCAAATTTGTAAAGAGAGTCATCATTGATGTGTTGCAGCAAATACCCAAACAGTACAGGCAGGGGAAGATGACTGGAAGAAAAGATAGTCGAATGAAGAGCTAGGCTGTTTGGGGAGGGCCTGGGAGGAAGGATAGAAGGAGAGGATCTTGGCTGCAAGTCTTCCACCAGGAGCATGCTTTACTGTCAGTGGACACAAATGAACATTACTGATTAAAAGGGAAAAAATACTGTACTTTTAAAAAGACATGCTTCCTAGTGCAGTTGAAGTAACAATGACTCAGCCACAGTAGCCCTGTCCTATAAACCCTCTCTGTCTTACTCCAGTCTGGGGAGACTGGTATCCTTCCAGCCCTGGAGTTCCATGGGCCTACCAATAGGGAGCTGAGCCTGTATGGAACTGCAGGTAAGAGGAGGGGTCTGTTCCACAAACAAGGAGGCAGGAACAGTGAGGTGAAGTGACTTGGCACAGTATCAGAGACCTGAGACCTTCCATCTCAGTTCAGCGTTCTGTTCTGTATGCTGGCTATGGTTTGGAGTATCCTCCAAAGGCCTGCGTATTGAAGGCTTGATTCCCATGACATTTATTATCATCATTAGTGTCAGCAGCAGCAGCCTGGTGCTATCTTCTCCCAGGGATGAGGAGTGGTCATCTTACATACGAATTTTACACACTGATCAGAGGGTGGCACATTCATTCTCATTAAGGATGCCCAGCAACTCCCTTGACCACATCCATATTTGCCACCCACATTCCAGCACTGCTCTGTGCCCTCACCTATTCAAAGAATAGTGTTCTAAAGGTGCTTCTGACCCAGTCTATGCTGCACTCCTGAGTGATCTTTGGGGAGCTAATTACCTAATTAGCACATTTAGAAGAAAGCTTAAGTCAGGCGTCTGCTACAAAAGCAGTGAGACCATGAAACAATTGCGCCTTGCGGCTCCTTCCCGTCAGGTTCCTTGTTTGCATCAAATTAATAATTACAATTCTTAATCACTCCGTTCCTATCAGAATCCCTGAGAGTTCATTGGCTTCATCTTTTGGCCTTCCTGGAACCTACATTTCTCTCCAGGGCAATGGGTAGAGTTGCTGTGGGTAGCCAAGTAGCCATTCTTTCTCCCAGACCCAGCGGAAGCCTGGGTGTCCCTGTGTCAGCTGGCCCTGTCCTGGAAAAAGGAGAGCCCAAGGAAGGGGGCTCAGAACCACGGCCGAGGGGCCAATGTGGCAGGAACTAGGCAAGGAGAATGGCATAACTGACAATCCTAGAAGGCTTTTGGGGAGAAGACAGATGAAGCTTTCTTCCTTTGCTCAGGTGGGCAGATGATGACCAATGTATAGGTTGTGCAGAAATTTGATTTGAACTTTGCACAGTAACCTTTTATCAGTGAGTGACAAGCCATGCGAAGGACCCTCGGAAAGGGTTGGGGGTAAACCAGCCTCTGATTGCTGGATCTCTACCTTCTGTGGTTTGGTTTTCTTCCCCCATGTTTCTACTACTGCCAAGACTATGGCTGACTCCTCCTGCCTGTGTCCCCAGCACCTCCCATAGACCTAGCATGAATGCTTGAGCAATGTTTGTGGACTTGAGTCAGAATAAAAAAAAACCTCAAGTTCAACGAGTAATCATAGACCCACACACATATAAAATAACCATAGTCTGCGTGCATGCAAAGTACAATGTTTAGATTAAGGACAATGTCAGGACAGAGTTATTTATTACGCTTTAGCTTTTTTCCAAGGAGTGGAATGAACTCATGTGGTATTTGTGAAAAGAACAATTAATTCCCAAATTAAAAATCAATATAGGAAACTTCAAGATTCCCTTGATCTTGTTTCCCCATTTCTGAATATATGATAACCTGCAATGAGCAGCAACCTAAGACTGTTCTGATCCTGATGTCTGGAGGAGGGAGTCAGAGGGGAGAAACCAGGAGCCCTGGACTGTGTAGGGCAGTTAGGTGCTACGGGAGGCATTCTGTTTCTCTTCACTATGCTGGGTATGGTGAGGCTGCTTCAGAGACAGCTCAGCACACCAGGGGTCTGAGGCTGAGAAGGTGCCCTTGTTTATTTTTAAAAACTGACTTTGTGAAAACAGACACCAATTCTCTGTCTCTTACTCGCCCTCTCTGTCTCTCTCTCTCTTTCTTTGACACACACACACACACACACACACACACACACACACACACACACACACACACACCCCACATACACACACTCCTTAGGAGGAACTCAGATATAGTCAGTCCAGAAAGGGGGAGAACAGAGAGAATCCCCCCCCATAAATACATGTTTTTTTGTTGAACAATTCAGCAATTTAAGACCCCAAAATGATTAGGTACATCCTCTGTGAGCCAACAATTCCACATCTAGTTGTCTATCCCATTAGTTAAATCTGTACAGTGGTTTTGTTACATAATGTGAATCTCAGTGTTGCTGTGTTGTGGAAAAAAATTTTTAAATGTTCAACAACAAAAAAACCCCATATTGGTTAAATGCAAAGTGTAGGTCTGCACATTTACACAATGAAATGACTTGTTGCCATTAAAATAATAAGTATCTCACTGCCATAGCAATACACTAAGCTGCGATATGTACAATGTATATAAAATGATACCAATTTATTTAAAGAGCTATTCATAAAAATGTTTGGAGATAGACATACACACACATATTTATAGTAATAATCTTTGGTGGAATTATACGTCTAATTTTTCCCTCTCATTTATCCCTCCATTCCTCCTCCCTCTCTTCCTTCTTTTTATAGTTCAGTATGTCACTTTTATAATTTAAAAATTATGCCTAGGTTTTTTTTCCAGGAAAAGATTATTATAGATGGTTGAGGAGAAAAAAAGTTTGTGAAGTGTCAGCACGATGAACTATCATATTTGTTGTATAATACATACAGTGAAAGGTTGAGAAATTGCAAGCACTAACTAACAGAAGGGCAAGGGCTGCATTTTAAGTAGTGGGATTACTTTTCTTTGTTCTTTTTGCTTAAAAATCCCTTTATAAGGGGCTGGAGAGAGAACTCAGTGGTAGAGTACTGGCTGCTCTTGTAGAGGACTGGGGTCTGGTTCCAAGCACTCACATGATGGCTCACAACCTCCTGTAACTCCAGTTCCAGGGGATCTGATGCCCTCTTCTGGCCTCCGAAGGCACTGCATGCATATAGTATACTTACGTGGAGGCAAAACACATAAATTAATAAAAAATTTTTTTTAATTCTATAAAATGTGTACTTCAGTGATCATGATTTTGAGCTTCATAATTGTGTGGGCCACCAAATGCTTGGTGACTCCAGTGGACACAGAGCTTTAGGGAGAGTAATATGGAGATGTCAGTATGGGCCACAACAGGCATATGCATAGAGCCCATTATAGGAAAATCTGCCTATTGAACACCAAGCTGGCAGGCAGTGATTCGTGGGGCCTCCTGTGGCTCGTCCTTCCTGTTACTTTCTGGGTGGACATTTTGTTGTGGGAAGACATGTGACAAGAGGGTGCAGTCTTTGGACCTGCTGGCCAATAGATTTATTTATGACACCCTTTAATGGCAGGTACCTCTCCAAGACAGAGTTATCTCCCTGCTGAATGGAGGCGTGCTTCTCTTCTTAAAGCTGTGGATGAACCTGAGAAAGTGGAACTCTACCAGATTTGAGTGAGAACTAGTGTGCTTAGTTATTGGGGAACCTGAAGAGGCAAGGCTGGAGCTAAATTGGCTTCTGAGCCAGCTTGGAACTCTATCTAATAAGGTGTTGAGAGGAAAGGGACCAGGAGGTATACCAGCTAGTCCAGGCCGTTTGGTCATAGCTGGGGTTGCTGCCTGGCCTAGGGTGTGGCCATTTTCATTTGGCTCTAAGACAAGGGGAAAGCCAAGGAAATCCCCAGGTCTAGTGTTTTCTCCAGGGTCTTAAGAACAGAACATGTGCAAACAATGATCTCATGTTCAACCCTGGACACAGATTCATCTCAAGGGATTTTCTCACTGCTGGAGGGTGAACGCAGCCCCAGCTAGGTCAGTAACAACAGCTCTGCTTGCTGACTGTGTGAGGCATGGCCCTGTCCTCCATCAGCAAGGCATATTCCAGGAAGCAGGGTACTCACTAGTGTAGTGATGGCTGGTGAAACATCCAGACCAGGGGCCTGAGACCTGCCGGGTCTGCCTTCACTCTGGGTCTCTGCTTACTGCTTTCATGGGCTATGTTTTCCCATGAAAAGCCTTTCCTACTTTTGAGATTCTGGGTCACTTGGTCTAGAGGAAGTACTTCTATCCTTGACAATGGCTCTCATGATGAAGGATATGGGTGTAAACTCACAAATAGCACCAAATATAGGGTAGCCATGGAACTCAAGGAAAGATCTTGGGCTGGAGAAATGGCTCAGCAGTTAAAAGCACTGGCTGCTTTTGCAGAGGACCTTGGTTCAGTTCCCAGCACCCACATAGTAGCTAACAACCATCTGTAACTACAGTTCCAAGGGATCTGACACTCTCTTCTGACTTTCATAGGCATTGCACGCATGTAGTGCACTTATATACATGCAGGCAAAATACTCAAACACATAAAATAAAAAAAATTTTAAAAAGAAAATATCTAGCATTCTTGGTAAGGATATAGGGGTAACAGGGACATGATGGGTAGCTGGAAAAATGGCAGTGGTACCATCCTATGGAGAACGACCTGAAGTTACTTCACAAAGTGGAACATGCACACACCCTCTGGCCCAGCAACCCCACTCCTGATGCAGAACAGAGAAAGTCTTGGACATATCATCTGGGAGATACAGAAATGAATGTTCCCAGAAACACTGCCTTGAAAAAGCAAAATCCCTGGAAACATGTCCAGTGTCACCCATTTAAAAACAACAAAAGAATGAGCAGGCTCTGGTTTAGTTCACATTGTGAAATACTAGTCAGTGTTGGAAACAGCTGAATGACAGCCTACTGCCTTAGCACAGATGACTGTGAAGCAACATGGAATGAGAAAATCTAGCTGTAGAAGACTGCAGTCTGACTTCATTTATGTGGGTTTGAAGGCTGGAAAAACTCATTAGTTAAATATATGTGATGTAAAAGTTGACATTTTATGGACTCAGTGCACTCTCTCTCTCTCTCTCTCTCTCTCTCTATATATCCTCCTCCTCCTCCTCCTCCTCCTCACTCTCTCTCTCTCTCTCTCTCTCTCTCTCTCTCTATATATATATATATATATATTAGAAATTTATATGTAACAATAATCAACAAAGAGGAAAAGAAATTAAGAGGGTGTTGGGGGGATATGAAAGGAGTTGGAAGGGGACTGGGAGGGATGGAAATAATCCAAATCCAGTACTCATATATGAAATTCTCAAAAATACAATAAATTTGCCATTTAACCATTTTTAAATATACAAATTTTAATTTAAAAATATAAATACACATCCACATAAATTACCAGTATGTATTTCCAACCATTTATCACCCAACTTGGTATCTATTAAGAACTAGTTCCCCGTTATCCTCCATCCAGCGTCTGATGACCCCTATCCTACTTTCAGTCTGTATGAACTTGCCTGTTCTAGATGGTTTCTGTAACTTGAATCACATCACATTTGTCCTTTCATGCCTGGTTTCTTTGGTTAAGAAACATCAAGGCCCATCCATGTTACACATGCATCAGTTTCAGTCTTTTTATAGATGGATAATATTCACATATATGCACAAATATGTACATTTTTAAATTTACTTGTTAGTGGAAATTTGGGTTGTTTGCATCCTCGGGGCACTGGAATAACCCTGGCATGAACATTTATATCCAACCCCCTGTTTTCATTTCTTTTGGGGGTATCGAGTCAGAAGAGGATCATAAGGAAACCCTGTTTTACTTTGGGCAGAACCAGGAAAACTTTTGAAGTGGTAAGACATCAGGAATGCAAAGGACTGATATGCACAATTTAGGATAGGGGTTGTTTCTGAGAAGTGAGGGGTGCTGTGGGAGAGAGGATGAGGGGCTTCTGTACTTTACTGCTGAAGCTGAAAGTTGGGTCACAGGAGTTAATTATTCTTCAGAGTGTCTGTCTCTCAATTTCTCTTGCCCTATATATCATCTATCTATCTATCTATCTATCTATCTATCTATCTATCTATCTATCTATCTATCTA
>NW_008360327.1:1323850-1333438 GCF_000622305.1 Nannospalax galili | reverse complement strand
TCTGTCTGTCTGTCTGTCTGTCTGTCTGTCTGTCTGTCTGTCTGTCTTCTATCTATCATCTATCTTTCTATAATGTACAACCATCACATACATATATATATCATTCTTTTACATATATTATTTATACACATACAGATGCTATGCTTTAAAAATCTAGAAAAATGTATAAACAAGAAGTTTGGTCCTTTATCCCCACTTCACTCCCACCTAGGACAGTTCTCAAATGCCCTGGTCAGTACCTTCTTGCTGTCCCCTCTGGTTTGCCTACTCCTGGAGGGCAGTCACAGGCTCTGATTGTCTTTAGATTCTGATGGAAAGTAATGCTTTCAGAGCATGTTAGCTCAATGAATAAATGAATGTATCAATATTAATCTTCCTGAACCAGTAGCATCTTCCTGAACCAGTCAGCTGTGCTCCCTCACATCCACACCAATTCATTCCACACACAATCTGTCCTCGGGCAGGTGCAGAGGCAGCTATTGCCGTGTTGCATTATTTCCAGTCTCTAGTACAGTTGCACTGGGGCCAGTCAGGCACTGCCCTGCCTGCAGCTACCTTGGTTGACTGGACCATCCCTCCATGCCTGCAGACGTCCAGTACTCCTGTCACTGGCCAGGACCTCCGATGTCCCTGCTTAGACTGTTTCCCTCTGCAGGCTGTCCTGGCTGCTCATTGCCTTGAACTGGGTCCTCTCTGTATCACTTCTGTTCTTCACCTGTTCTTAGACCAAGTGTGTATTCCTTGAGCTGGATGGGAGAAGGCCCTACAAGGGCCAGTGCTGGGATTGAAATAGATGGTGGAGTGTCAACCAACCTCTGGGCATCTAGTTCTGCTTTTATTTTTTACCTCCCTCAGCTGCTGACCTACAGAGAGCAGGGCACCATTTGCCTATCACATGGAACTAATTCCTCTAACACAACCAAACTACCCTGGATCCGGGATTGGAACTCACACTCTCAGCCCTTTCTGCCCTTTTCTTGCTCCTTCCTCTTTTGTACATCCTGCCTGGGGTAGGTAGCCCAGGGCACAGCTCTCAGAGATGTCGCACAGAGGTGGTCCACCATGACTGAGAAGTCAGGATCGGGCCAAATTCATCCTATAAAATGGTGCCATCAGAGTCCCATAATCCCTGTATGGGTCTAAACAGCAGGGCCTCAAAAGGGTGTGTTATAAATAAGGGAATCCTAGAATTTAGAGTTCAACCTTTTCTCATATACAAACTGGTCATCTGGCATATTTGCTTAGTTGAGGGTGGTCATTTGCTACATTTGTGAACTGTCACTTCCTTTCTGTCCCTTTCTGATCTTGAGATATAGGACTTTATTTTAGGCTTATGGAAACTCTTTTTATAGTGTTAATTCATGAACTTTTTTGTCATATGTGCTGCAAAATGCATGTTTTAAGACTTTCTTAATAGCCTTTGACTTGTCTTTGCCCTAAGAAAATAATCAGATTTTTAAGCCAGAATATTCACTCTCATGTCATTTATATTGGAGGAATTAGGATTCTATCTAAATATATAGTTACTATGATACACAAATGAGTAACACACCAACATTAAAGGGAGATTTCCTGTGAATGACTAGCTGAAAGATAAAAACTCCAGGGGCTAGAGAGATGGCTCAGCAGTTAAGAGCAGTGATTGCTCTTGCAGAGGACCCAGGTTTGGTTCCCAGCATCCACATGGTGGCTAGGAGCCTTCCTTAACTCCAGTTCCAGGGGATCCAATGCCCTCTTCTGGCCTTCTTGGACAACACATATACATGGTGCACCTACATACATACAGGCAAAACACTCATACATATAAAAATAAAAAATATTTTTTTAAAAAAAAAGATTAATAAATCTGATAAAAGTAGCCAAAATCATTCCAGTTTTGTAAAGAAAAAATCTATAATTTATGTTTGCTAAAAGATATACTAAGATATTTAGTAGTATTGTAGAAGTTCTTTTTGAGTAGTGAAATGATTGATGCTTTAATGTTAATTTTCTTAATTTTCTATAAATAAATTTTAAGTAGAAAAGAGATGTGAATACTTTGATCAGATCAGCCTCCTATGTCTAGTGTGAATTGGAACCATCCAGGCAGGCTGTTAAAACAGCTGTTGGGGTTAATGAGTAAAGTACTTGACGTACAAGCATGAAGACCTGAATTCAAATCCCTAGCACCCACATAAAAAGCTGGGTGCAGTAGCACTTGCCTGTAATCCTAGAGCTGAGGAGGTAGAGAGAGGCAGATCATTGGAGTTTGATGGCCAGCTTGTCTGGCCAAATCAGTGAGCTCCAGGTTCAGTGAGAGACCCTGTCCCAAAAAATAGAGTGGGATTGATTGAGCGCCATTAAGGTAAGCACCTGATGTTGGTCTCTGGCCTCTACACACACATGTACACATACAAACAAGGAAACACACATACAACACACACACACAGAGCGGTGGTATCCCACTAGGGTCTCTGAATCAATAGGACCAGGATGGTACCTGAGATTCTGCATTTCTGACACATTCCCCATCAATAGGACCAGCTGCCATTGCTAGTTCAGGTAGTACCCTTTGAGAACTGTGGCCCTACAGCAAAGGGTATTTCTTCTCTTGTGGCCTTGTCTCTATCTAAGCTGAGGACATAAAAAACATTGGCCCTTGGTCTTCTTAATCTTTGAGGATTGTTTCCACTAGGTCACCATCAGCCCAACATGGTAAGGCCTTGATCCCACTGCCAGCCCCATATTCTAGGAGACATACATCCTATACGTTGCTTCCCAGGATGCACTGGGCACCTCCCTCCTCATTTTCCCACCAAGTGAACCTGGGGTATGGGAAGTCACTTTCCATTTGTATTTAGCATCTGCATTTAAAAAATATTTTTTTAATTTATTATATTTTATGTGTATGAATGTGTATATTGCCTGCATGTAGGTAGCTGCACCTGTTTCATGCAGTGCCCTCGGAAGTCAGAAGATGGCATCGGATCCCCTAGAACTGGAGTTACAAACAGTTATTAGCTGCCATGTGGGTGCTAAGAACTGAAGCTTGGTTCTCTGCAAGAGCAGCCAGTGCTCTTAACCATCTCTCCAGCACCCTAGCATCTGTTTTTTCAACTAACTCCATGTGTGTCAGGCATGTCCTTCCACCCTTACTTAATACTCTTGGAGGGCACCTTGCTTAGGTGCATCACAGGTGTCAAGGAAATAAATGCAATTTGTTTGGGTCCTGCCTGTTCTCCAAGACTGACATGGGCTGGGAAGACATAGTGGTGAAAAGGATTGCCACTCCAAACCCCTTTCATAAAGCTTACATTCCAGTGCTAAGACATGCAAGGACACACTGGAGGTCATGACCATCTATCAGGAATCACATTGCAAGGACTTGGGGTGGGGGCTTCTCTAGTTGGGAGTTCAGAGAGAGCTTTCTGAGTCTGGAGTGTACTGGTCCTAAGTAAGGTCAAAAGGACAGGTTGTGAACATTGCATATTTTCCTTAAACTAAACTTTCTCACACTATTACATGCATACAGCCTAGGGATTTTGACTGAGGAGGTTTGGGGTGAGGCCTGAGATGTTGCATGTGTAACATAATTCCCAAATGGGGTCCAAGTTGATGGTTCCTGGGGACCCCTACCCCCCCACACCAGATTCTTGAGACCTTAGTGCACAGTGAGCAATTGGGTATTGAATGTAATTGTTCTGATGCACTTCTGAGGAGTTTGAAGCTACAACTGATAGATCTTGGATGTGTGGAAGGGCTCCAGAACAGAATCTGGGAGGCCAGAATTAGGGTGTCAGCTGAGGGTGCTGGCCCAGTGGAAGCAGAAGAGGAGGTGGAGTGGGTTAGAACTTGGGTGGCAGGATGCTGACAGATGTTAGAAGGAGCAAGAGAGGGTGACAGCTGCTGCCTATGGCAGGCAGGTCTGCATAATCCCAACGTCCAGCATTATATACTCAGTCTTCCCTGTCTTGCCCATGAAGGGTGCTACGAAGGAGCACTGCAAGCTTGCACACTCACTTCCCTGGAGCAGCAGTCTTGGGAGGATGGAGTAAGTTGGGAAACAAGTGGTTTTTAGGGTCCAGGAGAGCCAGAAACATCTCTGGGACCTATGCTCAGCCCTCCTGAGCTACTTCTTGATTGGGGGAAGGCAGCCATGTCTCATGTCAACTCCTTTACGTCCTGTCTCCATGACACAGATCCAGGCCATCAGCTGGGCTATGATCCAGGTACGTTAGGTGGGTGGGGAAGGAGGAGGAGGTAGACCAGTCACTGGTGGCAAAACCAGGACAAGAGCAGCTCTCAGGCATTCACATTTGCCTCATCCCAGGTCACTTGTGTCCTTCCGCTGTCATCAGAGTTAGGAGACAGGAGGCCTTTCTGGCTGCTTTGCTGTGTACCTTGAATCTCCCATAACTTTTCCCTTTTTAAAAATTGGCCTTAGAGTTCCCTTTGAAAAATTAAAAGGTACCTTATAATTCTAGCGTTTCAGAAGCCAAGGGAGGAAGACTGAGAGTTTAAGGTCAATTTTGGCTACGATTAAGCCCATCTCAAAAATCAAAAACAAACAGCAGGAAAAACAAGGGTAATTAAAAAGATACACACACACACTAGAACCCTGCCTATTTAACACAGTGGGAGATGCGGGGGGGGGGGCAATGCTCCCCCACACACACTGGTAGTCACCATGACTCTGCCAAGTATCACCCTGGTGCAGGCTGGACTGTGGACTTAGCTATGTGTTAAATTGCTTTCATCAGGTAGTAGCAGAGACTGAAGACACAAACGGTGTGGCATTAAAGCTGGAGCTAATCTGGGCCTGGGGCCTATGAGATGTTTTAGACCCTGAGGATTTGAAGCAGAACTGAGGATTTCCCACTGGAGCAGAGGAGGTGCCAGGCTCCTTGTAGATGGGCAAGCTGAGCTGGAGCCATCCCAATCTGTCTCTCAATGCTACTGTGACCGAGCCTATTTCAGAGGCTGTGGAAATCAAGCCCCATTTGAGAGCCATGCCAGCATAGGCATAGTCACATGGGCTGTACAATTTTCAGTCTGCCTCTTCTGTAATAAACAGTACTTACGGATTGGACCCATATTGCTTTTCAAAGTCTGTTGTTTTATAATTTTTTGGTGTCTTGAGAAAGGGGCTTTCTATATATCCCTAGTTGGTCTGAAATGACTATGTAGTTCAGGCAGATCTCAAACTTGAGATCCTCCTGCCTCAGCCTCTCAAGTGTTGGGATTACAGGCATGTATCACCACACCCAGTTTGTCTGATTCTTTTAATAACTAAATGTACAGGGACAATTTAGGTTACCCATTCTCTGATTTGGGGCCACATGGATTGTTACTGAGTTTTTTCTTTTGTTATGAAGATGGAGTTCTTTTTTAATCTTTATTTTCTGGGCACAGAGCTGCTGGAGCTGAGTGTGTAGGAAGGAGAGGGCAGGGACTGTCCTGTCCTTCAAGCTCTCCATGTTAGGGGCCTGGCAGCCAGTAATACCATTGAAACCATGGTGTCACTCAGTGACAGCCAACTCTACTGAGAAGACCTTGAGCAGCTGGGTGGCAGGGATTAAGTTGATTGAACATGCTACAGCAGCTCCTTGAAATAGCTGAAATGGGCAGCAAGGGGCACAAGGGCTGGGGGAGGAAGGAGGGAGGCTCAAGAAAGAGAACTGTGGGAACTAGAGGTCAGGGTTTCGAAAGGACTAAGAGCTCTCTGGATTGGTGGAGTGGTTCCAGGATTCTGGCCAGCTGTGTGGACAGTCTACCCCTGGGAAGATGAACTGCCCATATCTGTGCTCTATAGCCTCTGAGTGAGTGCTCAGGAGTCAAGTAAAGGAACAGACAGATGGGAAAGTCTTTTTCTCCCTCCCACTCTAACCCTTGCCCTCCCCCACAAGCCAAAGTTTTCTATCTCTGGCCCTGACTCCCTTGTAGAAAGGGTATGGATCAAGGAGGCTGGGGAGCCTATCCCTGGGGCTCTGTCTGGAAGAGGATGACATCTGAGCTGTGGTGTCTCACTCCTGGAGGCTGTGGGTGCCTAGGAGATTTGTCCTTAGGCTCAGAGAGTGAGCAAGCCTGATGTTCATATCTATGTCCTCAGTTGCATCACTAGCTGTTTTATGGTCACCTACCAAGTGCTCAGTTACAGGCTGGGGGCCAAAAGAGAGAATAGTATAGGATGTTTCCTGCCTACAGGGAGTTTTATAATTAATGAGAAAGACGAATTAAGCAGGCCACCGAAATGAGCCACCTAAGGGTGGCCCCAGCCACTAGGGGTGAGGTCAGTGGTCAGCCCTTCAGCTCAAGACAACCTCAAGGGGCTGCCTCAGCTGCAGAATACCACTTGGCCCAAAGTGACACCTTTCCATGGATCATAGATATTCAATGACTGAAGAAGGCATCAGAGACTATATAAAACCCTGGGTATTTTGGCCCAACCTAGGACAAATCCAAGGGGCCATGTCTGTTCCAGAGGTCTCCATAGGGATGACTGAAGTGTAGGACATCACTGCAGCTTCTCCTCAGCCTCTCTGGATTACTCCCCTGCTCTGTGCATGAGCTGATCCCTCAAACACCCTGTACACTAAACTGCTTCCTATTCAGTTACCAGAGACCTCAGCCTTTGAGAAAGAGGGAACACAATACTGGAAATCAATTTACATGGTATACTCTATACTCAGTGTTTCTATGGTTCCAACTCTAAGCTCTGTAAGAATGGCAGACATAGAAATTAGGCTGCAAGATGTGTCCTTAAAATCTAGCTCATCCTAGGAGTGCTTATGCATGCTTTTATTAATGAATTTATAAGACAAATATGTGTACATTGATTGCAGCTTTATTTATTAAAATGAAGAGCTGTTTCTCTTGTATTTTATGTATGATGCTCTGGGGTCGCTGATGGACAGGAGGTGATATAGCCTGGGGACAGAGATGGTTTCTTCCCTGCAGGGCTCAGCCAGCCAAGAAAAATGCCAATTAAGGCAAAGCTGTCTGCAAGGAATCATTCCAGTTGTCACGTTAACCCTACGACCTGGGGATCACAGTCTGGGTACCATCTCCCCAACTTTCCAGGCTGACTGGCACCTTTAATTGGTATCACTTACTTAGGGGCAAGGTGACCTCTACCTAGAACTATCATATTCTCTGGGCTAATGAGAGTCCAGCAAAGTCTGAAGTCTGTGCTCCTGGCTGTGACCAGATGAGCCTTGGATGAGAGGAATGGGAATGGGTGTTGGAGTGGAAATGGGTGTCCCATGTGGCATTCTAGGAGACACAGGGTGCATAGACTTTCACCAAAGCCAATGGCGCAAGCTGGATCAGAGTCTGGCACCACTGCCTGGAGAGCAAAGTGCAGCTGACCTTTGAGAACTACAATGTGCTGCTAATTACCCTTTGCAGATGCTTTTACTACCGAATTACTGTCTACCCTGCTACTGATTAAATCAGTCATCACTACAGAGGAGCCAACTAGGGTTGGGGTATGAATCTCGGTAGCCAGGATTTTCTGGCACAGTGATGCTGGGGGCTTGCAGGTGGTCCCAGAACCTTGGGATTATAGCAGGGCACTCACCGTCAGACGACTAAGATCTTCAAATCCTCATAGGATACTGGCTGGCATTTGGTTTGCTATGTGTTAGGGACTAGGCAGCTTGTAGAAGGATGAGCAAGCAGGACAACAGAGACACTTTTTTAGGAAATGGACTGGAGGAATTTTAACACTAACTGGGAGAAGGACCTGAGATGTCACCTTCTTTCCCAGCCTCTTGGAAAGCAGCAGTGGCCCATATGGGGACAACCAGGAAGTAACCTAAGGCCAAGCAGTGACTGTTGATGTTTGTTATTATGGTAGCAGTGGTAGCGAGGGAAATGCCAGTCACCTCGTTCGGTAGCCCCAGCAGACCAGGTGACCCATGGCAGCTGTCCTGCCAAAAACCCTGGGAGACACTGTCCAGCAGATGGCTCTTTAGCATGGGGTGGCTGCAGGGCTGGAGTGGGCTGTGCATTCTAAGAATGCAGAGCATCCTGCAACACTTTCCCTGGGGTGATCTGAGCAGGGGATCCCAGAAGGCACGCAAAGGAAGCGTCCGTGCAGCGGAGCCACTGTGAGAACACATGAGCACCTGCAATCAGGCTTCAGATGCACCACACATTTGGCCACAGGAGTCACTGGTGATGTTATTTTGATAACATTTGATCTTATCAGAGGCTATCATTTAAAAAGTTTACACGCTAATGTTTTCTATTTCCTTATTACCTCTCATGCTGATTTCCCCCATTGTATTATCTTTTTTGATTTAGATCCTGATAATAATTACCTCGGGAAATCCATTACTGGGCAACTCTTCACTATCATTTATAATGTCTTATAGTGCCAGCCTGGGTTTTGTTACTCAGATCTAGGGAGTTTCTGGCTGCGCAGATGGAGTAACTCTGCCTTTGATGTACTGTACCTTGACATCCTGGGATCTGAAGGCAGCTGGGTGCTCTTTTGTCTGTTGTATCAGAGCTGGGCTTGGAGCCCAGCCCCGGACCATCACCTGAATCCAATCACCCAGAACTGACTATGGGCTTAAGCCTCCTTATGTTACCAAATCAACTTATCTCCAAAATTCTGGATAGTTCAAAGTCCCACTGTTTTCCTGTCTAAGGGGGTAGGGCTTACCAGCCTCATGTTACTGGGGACACCCAAGCAGTTCTTGGTGACCAATCCTGGTTTGTTAGGTGAACTGTATAGAACATTTAGATAGCTCTGGGTTTCGTGGATCCCTCTGAGGAACATGTGATGGGAGAAATGGAGGGAACCAATGTGCCACACTGTCTGGGGAGTTGTGCAGTCAGCAGGAACAACTCTTGGGAGCTGCTGCTGGGGTGGGCATTTCTGAGGATCTGAACATCCCAGCCCTGGGATGCAGAGGAGGGGTGGTTGTCCTCCTGTCTGGGCACAGTTTAAAGCAGTCACCTTTGGCAAGGAAGAAGGGAGAGTGAGCAAAAAGAAAAGAGATGGGAAACGACAGAGGAAAGAGAGTGGCAGACATGAACCAGAAGGTTCAAGGCAGAGTAAGGGGAAGATATGCTCAGTTTAACAAAGGTCTTTGCATACACCGAAGGGCACTGTGTAGAGGGCGTGCACAGCAGGCCAAGGATCCAGAGGGCTGCTCATCATTCCCATGAGGCTTCTTTCTCATTGCAAATAGGGAAATCTCAGCTCAGAGAGGTCAAATAACTGGACCAAGGTCACAGAGATCAAGGAGGCCGAGGAGACCCCACAAGATGGACTTGAACCAGTGTCCAGTCTACAAAGAGGAGGATCAACACAGAGGAATCATGTCCTCCATGCTTCCAAGCGAAGCCAGCCATGGTCGAGTAGGAACTTTGACTTATCTTCACATAGGTGGAACTGGTAAAAGAAAGGAGCCAGGGGCTCCTCCCAAGCCCCTGTGACCCCTGAGGAACAAATCCTCAAACGGCCTTAAGAGTAAAAATAAATTGGTTTATCTGGGCCAACTGTATGGCTTTAAACACACAAAAGGAAAGTATAACCAAAGATTAAAGGGCCAATATAATTTTTTAAGAGTCCATATGTATAGCTAAAGGCTACAT
>NW_008360327.1:1320862-1323259 GCF_000622305.1 Nannospalax galili | reverse complement strand
GTCATACCCTGTATGACTTTATAGACATACACAGGCACCAAGGATCCAAGTGCAACCAATTATGACTAGTAATAATCAGATACATACAGATTAGAGATGGATGCGCCAACATCTCGGTGTTAGTAGCAAAAAAATGAGTCTTTCTGCAAGGAACAATATATTCTAAAAGGAAATGGAGCTCTTTTTTAAAGGTTAAAAACTCATTCAATTTTATGTCTTACAGGGCATATACTGAGTTCAATATTATATAACTGTATTAATTCAGTAGAGGTGATAAACATTACCAGTGAAATCTACCTGATGACTTTATATCCATACTCAGGTACAAGCATCTGAGTATAACCAACTGTGACTAGTAATAATCAGATACATAGAAATTAAAGACACATGTGCAAACGTGTTAATAGCACTAAGAGATGTATCCTTGCTCTGGAATGTGTTACTGAATATGTTAAAGCTGTAATGAAATGCTTCTAATCATGTGGTTATTAAATTTTTAAAAAAATTTAAAAAACAAAAACCAAACAACAATGAAAAAAAAACAAAACAAAGCAGGGACTGGAAGGGCCCTGACCACAGACTCTAGTAGTAAGAGTTCATGTCACATGGCCATGATCATTATCATTCCAGCTCAGCACAGCCCTGAGCCCTCTACCCTGGTTGAACAGCACTCCTTCCTGGACTGCTCAGTGGAGAGAGTGCTTAGTGTATAGGCTGATGCTTCCTTTTCACATTCAATCTTACCTGTCTAGACAGATGGCAGCTCCTGACAAGGCAGGGCAGAGGCCTGCACCTGTGGCCTAACTAGGCCAGTAGGGACCTGGACACAGTGGGTACTGCTCTGTCCTTATTAACCAGACCCCTCCTGAGATGGTTCTGTTGACTATGGGAAGGCACATGAGCTATACTTCTCCTTTTAGGAGCCCCTTTGTTCTCTCCCAGCTCCCCTGAAGCCAGGCCCACTGGCCCTCTCATCTCAGTGAGTGTATGGGCTGGCCAGTACTCAGTCTCCCTCCTCTGCCTGAGTCTGCAGAGCTCCCCTGTGTTCATATTATTGGACAAGCTTCCAAGAGCTGGAGGTCAGGTTCACTCAGAGGCTGCACCACAGGACTGGGAAAGGAGGGGCAGTGTGCCTGGTGGGAAGCCGCCTCCCAGCAGGGAGCAGACTAAGAGAAGGGGATAGGAAGGAGAGAGAAGGGTGGAACACCTCATAGCAGCCAAGGACCCGCTGAGGGCTCCCTCATCAAGGCCTGAGGCATCTGGAGTAGGAGTAGCTCCTAAGTTCTGTTGTTGATCCCCTACTTGCCTGGAGTCACAACCCAGGTACCTGGAAGAAGCCCACTGCACAGATGAGGAAATCACTGCTGGCCTGAGCATTGCCACTGCTCTGCAGTATAGCTTGTTCTTTCAGCTGTTCCTGGCCCTCCCCACCAGGCCAGCCAACTCCTGTTCTCTCCAGTGCCCTCACTTGGGTCCTCCATCCTCCTTGCAACTCAGACACTTGCAGCTGATCCTGAGCACAGTCCTTACAGGCAGCTTCCATATCCTCACTCACATGGTTCCAGTACCCCTGGGAAACAGGGCTGGCCCTATACTGCTCAGAGCAACTGTTTGCTTGTTCCTTGCTGGAGAAAAGAGGAGGCTGGAGGGGGTACCAGCCACCTTCCTCTCTGAACACCATGTAGGCTGACCAGGGGGGCTGCAGCTGGTATCTTCCAGCTCTTGTATGATCTAGTGTGAAGAACTGAGGTTTCCTAGAACCAGGTTAGTTCATCAGAGCCAGGGGATAAGGAGAGCTTGGGAAAGGATGTTAAGAGCTTGCATGGGGCAACTCTGGAGCACAGAATGGTGCCTGGGTGGGCAGATCCCAGTGGGGTGGAGGGCAGTGAACAGTAAATAAAAAGTTTGTGTCAATGCCTGCCTCCCTGCCTGCACAGAGATGCCAAAGGGAGAAAAAACAAAACCAGGGCAGTTAAGAGTACTTGCTGCTCTTTCAGAGGACCAAAGTTTGGTTCCTGGCACCTACGTGATATGGCTCACAACCACCTGTAACTCCAGCCTTAGGGGATCCAATGCCCTCTTTTGGACTCCATGGGCACCCAAAGGCATACGCACACACACACCATAAATCTGAAAAAAACCCCAAGGGTCAAGGGCTGGGCATGAAGGTACATGCCTGTAATCTCAGCACTCAGGAGAAGGAGGCAGGAGGATCAGCTTAAGCTACATTGAGAGACCCTATCTTGAAAAACAAAACCAAACAATACCAGGGCCAAGGACACTCAAGGTGGCTTCATAACGTTCCAGTGTCCCCCTTCACCTGGTTACTTCAAGTTTAGGCGAGAGAGAGAGAGAGAGAGAGAGAGAGAGAGAGAGAGAGAGGAAGAAGGAGAGGAG
>NW_008360327.1:1283281-1320701 GCF_000622305.1 Nannospalax galili | reverse complement strand
ACACATAGACACAAACACCACATACACACACACACACACACACACACAGAGAGAGAGAGAGAGAGAGAGAGAGAGAGAGAGAGAGTCTAAAGGGAAACACAGCAGTGCCCAGAAAACTACCTCAAATATGTTTCTTTCAAAGCTGCCAGCTGGGAGGCCTCTTCATCAGTTGGAAGCAGATCAAGCCTGCTTCCTTTTATTGCAACTTCCACCCTTCTAGAATTTCTCCTTCTCTATGGTTCAGGCCATAGGGACATTAATCCCTATTCAAATGAACGTTCAAGGTTCTTCCTTCATTAAAAAGAGAAAAATCTCTCTCAATTCCCAAAGCAGCCGTCTGTGCATTCCCAGGAAGGGAGGGGAACACTCTGACATGGGTTTGGAGGCTGCCTCAAGTTTCCTCACCTGGCTCCCTCTTGTTGGAAAGCAGAAATATGACCCTTCCTTCCCTCCTCCCCGAGGGCCCTCCCTCCAACAGTTTTAATAAGCATTGATTATTTCAGTCCCAGGGTGCAGCTGTCCTGTGAATTGTCCAGTCAGGGTTATGGGGTGGGAGCCAAGGATGGAGTATAGTGCCCAGGTCTCTGGAATAAAGCTAGCCCAGTCCCTCCCCCACCACCTGGCCCAGCATCAAGGAGTTGGGGAGGAGGCTACTTCTCTGGCTGAGGCCAGGGTGGCAGAAGCACTTTTTAAAAAATGAGCATATATGGAAGCTGGAGAGATGGCTCAGTGGTTAAGAACACTGGTTGTTCTTGCAGAAGACCCAGATTCGAATCCCAGCACCTACATGGCAGCTAACAACTGTCCGTAACTCCAGTCCCAGGGGATCTAACAGCCTCTTCTGACCTCCGCAGGCATTGCACAACATGGGTGGCACTTACCTACATGCAGGCAATACACACATACACATAAAATAAAAATAACAAAATTTTTAAAAAGTTTTTAAAAATGAGCATATCAAGTAATGGGTTTTGTCGTGGCTCTTTTATACATACTCTGCTGTTATTGGTCCTCCTCCCCCACAGCCCTCCCCAGTTCCCTTGGCCCTTCCTGCTGGTCCCCTTTCTCCCCATACTGGCTCTGGCTCTGCCTTCTGCTTTCAAGCCGCATGTATACTTTACCCTCTTCCTCACTCTAGATCTCTTCTTCCTCTCTCATGGTCCCCTTTCTAGTTTCACAATCTCCTCTCTCTCTCTCTCTCTCTCTCTCTCTCTCTCTCTTTCTCTCTCTCTCTCTCTGTCTCTCTCTCCATATATATATCTTGGAGGAGTTGGGAGAGGATATGATAAAATACATTGTATGAAGATCTCAAAGAATTAATAAAAATATTTTAAAAATTAAAACCTGCAAATGTCATGATTAATTTTTCTTTATGGCTGAATAAAACTCTATTGTGTATATATATATTACATTTTCTTTCTCCATTTATCTCTTAATGAACACAAAAATTCATTAAGAAGATCATACATCATGGCCAACTTGGTTTTATCCCAGGGTGGTTCAATATACACAGATCAATACATGTAATACAATATAAATAGACTTAAGGACAGAAATAATATGATCATCTTAATAGACACAGAAAAGGTATTAGACAAAGTTCAACAACCTTCATGATAAAAGCCCCCCAAAAACTAGGAACAGAAGAACATATTTCAACATAATAAAGGCTACATATGCAAACCTATAGCCAACAGTATACTAAATGGAAAAAAGGAAAAGCTGCCTCTAAAATCTGGAACAGGACAGTAGTAACCACTTTCTCTGTTCTTATTCAATGTAATCCTTGAAGTTTTAGCTACAGCACTGAGACAAAAGAAAGAAATAAGGGGACACAAATAAGGAAGGACGAAGTCAAAAGATCACTATTTGTAGATGACAGGATCCTATACTTAAAATACCTGAAAGATTCTATTGGAAACTCTTAGTTCTCTAAATATTTGCAAAGTAGCAGAATGCAAACTCAACATACAAAGATCAATAAAAGCTTTTCTACATAATAATGAACATGCTGAGAATGAAATGAGGAAAGAAAATCCCATTCACAATAGTTTCAAAAGTTTAAATGCCTAGAAATAAACCTAACCTAGGAGGTGAAAGAGTTCCACATGAAAACTTTAAGATAATGAAGAGGGAAGTTGAAGAAGATTCTAGAAGTTGCTTAGAATTTCCATGATCATATTCCATGGCAGAATTAATATTGTGAAAATGGCCATATTACAAAAAAAAACCCCACACATACACACAACTATGTGCAGTTCTATATAATCCCCCTGAAAATGCCAAAGGCATGCTTCACAGATCTAGGAAAAATTCTAAAATACATATGAAAATGCAAAAATCCTACATAGCTAAATCAATCTTAAACAACAACAAAGAAACAAGTGTTGAAAGTATCATAAAACCTGATCACAAATTATACTTCAGAGTCATAGTGACAAAGACAGCATTGTTCTGACACTGAAACAGGCATGTCGGCAATGGAACAGAAGTGAGGAATAAACCCACACAGCTATAGCTAGCAAATTTTTGACAAGGGTGTCAAAATATACCTTTGGAAAAATGACAGCTGCTTCAGAAAATGGTGCTGGGAAAACTACATATCCAGGAGCAAAAGAATGAAATTAGATATATATCTCTCACCTAGCACAAAAATCAACCCAAGGTGAATCAAAGGCCTTAAAATAAGACCTGAAATGTTGAAAATGCTAAAGAAAAACACAAGGGAAACACTTTAAGATATAGGCATAGACGAGAAGTTTCTGACAACACAAGAAATAACCCCAAGACTTGACAAATGGGAGTACATGAAATTACAAAGTTTCTGTACAGCAAAGAAACTATCATCAGAGTGAAGAGGCAATTGACAAAATGGGAGAAAATCTTTGTCAACTACATTTCGGACAGATATTTGCAAGAGGTATAGCAAAATATATAGAATATAAAAAAACTACAAAAATTCAAATCTTCCAGCCAATAGATGGGCTAATAAATTGAATAGACAGTTCTCAGAGGATGAAACATAAATAAAAGGCTGATGAGAGGGCTCAGTAGGTGAAGGTGCTTGCTGCCAAACCTGATGGCCTGAGTTCAAGCCCCAGGACCCACATGATAGAGAGAACTAACTCCTGTCTTCCAACTTTCACATATAAGCTGTGGTGCCCTGCTCCTCAACATGTACAAGTAAATATAACAAGTGAAGGCTTCTGAGAGTTGATGGGAGATTATTTTTTAAAGAAACATAAATGACCAATACATATTTTTAAAGTGTTCAATATCCTTAGCCATCAGGAAATGCAAATTTAAGCTATTTTGAGATTCCATATCACCCCAGTCAGAATGGTGAACATCAGGAAAGCAAATGACAAGTGCTGTCCAGGATGTGGGGAAAAAGGAACCCTTATTCGGTGTTGGTAGGAGTGTAAACTGGTGTAGCCGCCATGGAAATCAGTGTGGAGGTTTCTCAAAAAACTAAAAATAGAACTGCCATATGACCCAGTGATATTACTACTGGTTACATACCTTAAGAACTTACTCTAAGCCCTCTCACAGAGACTTGTATATTCATGTTTATCGCTACATTATTCAGAATACCTAAGAGATTGGAACCAAGCAGGAACACTTTTTGAGCAATCTGCCTAGGGTCAAGCTGCCTAGGGGAAGCTGTGAGAAACAGAACAAAGGCAGGGTTAGAGGCTGTGCTGGCTAGCTTTAGTGTCAACTTGACACACCTGGGTTGAGGGAGCCTCAATTGGGGAACTGCCTTCATTGGACTGGCCTATGGCCATGTTCATGGGGCACCTTCTTGATTGTTGTGTGATGTGGGAGAGCCCAGCCCACTGTGGGCGGTGCCACCCCTGAGCAGGTAGGCCTGTGTTGCATAAGAAAGCAGGCTGAGCAGGGGCCAGGAGAGCAAGTCAGTAAGCAGCATTCCTCCATGGCCTGTGCTCCAGCTCCTGCCTCCAGGTTCCGGCCCTGAGTTCCTACCTTGGGCTCTCTGATGAACTGTGACCCAGGAGATGTAAGCCAAATAAACCCTTTCCTCCCCAAGTTGGTACTGGTCAGCGTGTTTTGTCACAGCAATGGAGAGACAAACTAGGACAGAGGCAGAGCTGCCTGTTCTCTGTGCTAGGAATTCAGGCCTCTCTAAGACTCTAAGTCAAGGATCCCTAAAATTATACCTCTGGAAATTATCATCAGGCTCCTTCTCTGTTTAAAATGTGCTTGGACATTATTTGAGGACAGAAAGGGAGCTTTATCTGTAGGAGGTGTTTGGGAAATGTTGATTGAGTCAATGCATGCATGAATGAATGACACTCTGGAAAGCAGAAGTTTTGGGGCTTTCAGGGGAAGTGGGTAGGATATCATGAGGCGGGGGGAAGTGGCACCAAGTCAAACCCTGTCACATCACAGTTGTTTATACCACCAGACCAGCCAGGGAAGCAACAGCAGATGATCTGGTCCTTGTTCTCCAAGAGCATGACTCTTAGCACATAAGTACCATTTGTGTAACTCATGCTGAGTCCTGCTCTAAGAACTTGGGACAATTGTCCTCTGAGGATGTGACACACTCAGAAGGGTCAAAGCTGAACTTCAGAGGCTTTTACTCAAGGGCTCTGATTGGCTCTCAGTGGCAGAAATTCCCTTTCACAAATTAAATTTTGTGCTCTGCCAGACTCACCCTAAACTGTTCTGCTTGTGTCAGTTGAATGAAATCCTCTAGTGATGAGAAGAAGCAATTCCTCATTTCAATTGAGGAATCACAGGCACAGAGGTGACTCTAGGTTTTCTCTCAGACTTCATCACCATCATCTGGAGCCTCGTTGCTGCTCCCTCCCTCTCAGGTAGGGGCACTGAGTAGCTTTTAAAAGATTTTAAGATGATGACAGCATGTGGTCAAGTCTAGGAGCCATGGAACAAAGCTCTCCCTGGTTTGAAGGTGCAGAGCCTGTGCCAGGCTGTTTCTGGGCCACACCGGTCAAATTTTATCACCATGACTCCCAAGAAGCTACTGGAATTCTCTTTTGGTGCTTAGGCTGTACTGACCATGAAGCCATTGAGTGTAAGGACCTGAACTTCAGCATGTTCAAACGAAAGGCAAGCTTTTGCAATCTTTGGTAATAGTCAAATGAGGTAAATCCCCTATACCAGGGATTATCTCAGTCATCTCTGTTGAGTTTCAGTTCTGTGGGCCTCATAGCAATGAGAAAAAATCATTTCATTGCAGGTCTGGGATACCACTGTGAAACAGAGCACAGTCACACTGTAGAACTGTCCTCTAGAAACTTAAGAGGGGAAACTCAGTGTGAGCTCAGAGGGCCAATGGCTCTTGAGACACCTATGACAAGTATGACTGAACTCACGCCAGAACATTTATGGGTACTGCTTCCTTGAGCAAATAAACCTGTGTAAAATAGGATGGCTGCCAGATGTGGAGGTTACAACTGTAATCCCAACACTCAGGAGTTAAAGAAGGAGGATCGAGAGTCCAAGGTTAGCCTGGGCTATATAGCAAGACCTTCACTGTCTCAGAAAACAAAATGAAACAAAACATCAGAAGTGCTAGACAGCCAGCGAGATGGCTCTGAGGGTAGAAGTATTGTCGATAAGCCTGATGACCCAAGTTCCACCCCCCAACCCTAGAGTTGTCTTCTTACTACCACACATGCGTTGTAATAGCACACAGGCATATGTATACACAAACACAGATACTGACACACACACACACACACACACACACACACACACACACAAATAAATGTAATAAAAAAATTTTAAAAAGGAATGGACTGAATCCATAGACAAAAACAAGTGAGAGTCATACATTCAAGTTCCCATATATGTGTAGACAGCACAGACATTGCTGAAGGCCAAGGCCAGTTATATGACATTATCAGGAAAGTCATGTATATAGGTGCATTAATTTGCATCTAGTTTAGAAAGTCCACAGAGGGCCTATACCTTCTTATTAGGCATGTTTTCAAGTTTGGAATATCAGAGTTGCCCCATTCAATTTGTTCTGTGGATGGATCGTTTATTGACTGGTGAATTACTGCTGTCTTAGGGTTCCTGCTCCAGGAAGGGCAGGCTGTGGCCAGGCCAGCTTCTTGCCCCTGCTCCCTGAGTGCTCATGTCTTGCCTCTAGTAGGATGGGGAAGCATGGAGGGAGGGTGAGATTGAAAGTTCTACTCCAGGTGGATCCCCTCCAAGCTAGGAGTGGATGGAGGAACCTTCCAAGTGGAACAAAAGCGAGCACAGCGTGCCTCCTTCTCCCAACCAGGGTTGAGCCTCACAGAGGGAGAGTGAAATCATGCTTCAATCCTGAATGTCATCCACTGAAGATAAACTCCCCTTTCAGAAGAATTACTCATTGCACTCTATCACAGTACCTCGGGGTCCATCAGTATTCAAATTTATTAAGTAATGACATGTAGAATGTATGATATCAAAGGCTGGTTTCATCACCCCATTCCCCAAGCTATTTTTTCTTGTTTTTTTTTTTTTAAATTTGCTTATTCATGAGGAGTCTAGCAAATTAAAAATCAACACACACACATGCACACGTGTGTGAGTGCACACACATAGACACACACACACACACACCAAAAGAAAACCCTTCGTGGAAGTTGCTATATGGCGGCTTCAGAAAGGAAAAACACGATCTCTGACTAATATGAAGGAGACTCCAAATTGCTCTTGGCAACAATCTCTCAACCCCATTCCCCTCCCTCTATTCATCTCTCCAGTTCCCAGCCAAAGGAAAACAAACTGAACAGCCCTCTCCCTGGCCCAACCTGTGGGGCTGCACGGCTGAGCAGGGCTGAGCAAACAAACATCCCTGTGCAATTATACACCTGTGTAATTGCTGTAAACATGGGACAGCCAGCCGGGTACTTACCACCCTCATCCAGCCAATCATCTCAGTATTAGGAAGAAGATGCCTGTATGCTGGCAGCAGGATATCAAAAGGGAATGCAATCTGATCTAGTGACCTCAAGCTCAGAGAGTTTTTTGTTTTTTTTTTTTTTTCCTTAAGAAAAGGAAGAAGATGCTTTATCCTTCTGGCCAGAGTGCTGTGAGTTCCATAGAGGGATGCCCTGAGAACATCTCCCAGCCAGGCTGGAACTGTGAGATTTATCAGCTCATGGTCCCCACGGAAGTAACAGTTAATGTTAGAGGTAGTTATCTTATATTCATTACACCATTCAAGATGGAAGAAGAGTTAACAGGCCAGATCCTAGAATATTTATGGCTTCTCTGTCTCAAACATCCATCTGACATTGTTCTATTAGGATGCCTAGGTCTAGTCAGCTAACAGAAAGACAGATTGGAAATGTCAGGAGGTGGCATCAGAGATAAATCATGTAGGGATCTTTTCAGTTGAGCCCAGAAACCACCATGTCAGGTCAGTGTGAGCTGCTTTGAGAACCATGGATGGTTAGGACACCAGAATTCTTAGTCCTGGCTTTCCTATCAAGTCCCACAACAGTGGGCAAGCTCATGTCCCACAGTAAGCTCAGGGGTTTGGAGCTGCTCATGAACATTGAGAGTGTGGGGTATACCATCCTGGCCACCGAGGACATGGCTGGTGTGTCAGGAGTGTGACATTTGGGGTAGTTCTTAGCCAGCCTAGTACTGCTCCAGAGAGGGCTACTTCTCTCAGAAACTGCATGGGGATTCTTGTCATCTCCAGCTCCAAAATTACAGGCTCATTTCAGAACCCACAGTTTAAACCCTAAACCCCCTGAACAGCAAGGGCTCCACTGCCTTCCTGGGTGATGGAGAATTAGGTCCAAAATGCTTCTTGCATGGCCACCACTCCTGGCAACTTTCCTGGAAGGCTGTCTCACAATCCACTCCCTGACAGCCTACCCTGCAGTGGGCTCCCCTGATATGTCTCAATTCCAATCACAAGGCACTCCCTGGATCCAAGTCCTGCATGACTGACCCTCTTCATAATGGAGAAATCCACATTGCATTTGGCTAAGATGACCCAACTTCTATCCCAAACTTCTCCTTGCATCCTTAAGGGAGAAAAATAGAAAAACCCTGAGTCTGTAAGGGAGGCTGTGCTCTCCTCTAGATCCTGGGCTTTGAGAAGGCGCCCACCTCCCCCAGCCCCAGGCTCTGTGTGTGTGTGTGTGTGTGTGTGTGTGTGTGTGTTCTCTCAGGTTTGTTCTCTAATAAAAATGCTTGCTTTTCTTTCTTGATTTTTAGTCTTCCTTCATTTCCTTCCCGCTTTCTATTTCTTTATACTGGGCATTTGGAGCAGAGTCTGATCATGCTGTATGCACTCCTTGAGCAGGGACAAGGCCTTGTGACTACAGCATGGTGATGATTATTAGCGCCTATCACCACCTTCCCCCTGCCTTCTCTTCACTCAGGTTTCCTGCTGCCACTTTTATGGCATCTTCCCATCCACAGCCTCTCTTGGTCCACTGAACCCCAGTGAAGGACATGCATTCCTTTTACTACTCCTACCAACAGAGGCCAGGACCTGGCTAATTTCATTTACTGAGGGATGCCCAGTACTTAGCATAGTGCCCAGAAGCACAACGCACAACATACGTAGCACTCACATACCATTTTATATTGTAGCATAACAGACTCCTCAATTATGGCATAAGATTCTAAGAGATGTGGGCTATTATGGGGTAGCTCTGAATTTAGGCTCATAGTTTACTTACTCATTTTGGGCCTCAGTTTCCTCTTCTGCAAAGTGGAGCTAGTGATTCACATCCAACAGGGCTAGTGTATTACAGATGTGTGCCAAGTGCAGTCTGGTACGGTGTGATCTCTTGAGGCTCCACCCCTTTTCTCTGGCTTTGCAGTCTCTGCTTTATCTCCCACACTGGCACTCACCAGGCAGGACAGGCCTCCTGCTCTGAAGCCTCCCAGCCTTTGCTCTCTAGGTCTTCCTAATTCAAGTTCCTGCTCCCATGTCACCTTCCTTTTAAAACCCATCTTGAATTCCTCCAGCAGTCAGTAAGGAGACTTCCCACTCATTTCCTGGACTTCACTTAGAGCCACATAAGGCTTATCTATGGGCTTCTCCATCTGTCCATCTACTAGTGCTGGATGCCCCTGGGACAGTGGGTGGAGTCCAACCCCAGTCCTCTGTGCATCTCCCAGCAGGACTCAGAAAGGTCATATGGATCCGAATCTACCAGTTGTGGTAGATTCTGCCACAGAAGCTGAGGCCACAAGACCTGGTTGGTATAGATGCCCACTGCTCTGAGTATGGGGCCCTGGTTGGACTCCTGTGCTATCTCTGGTGTGATTTTGGAGAACTTGTCCCACCTAGCCTCTTACCTATAGAATGGAATGGATCAAGGTAGTGGTGGTTTGGCAGAATTTAGGAAATAGCACCATAGAAATACTACACCTACCCAGAGAGGCTCAGCTTTTTGGAAGAGCAGCTTTCTTTCCTCATTCCGTTTACTTTGGGCTTTAAGGGGACATGGCAGCATTACCCAGGCTGCTTTTCACTCCTGGACACCCATCCAGAAGGGGCTTTGGAGGAGTGAACCAGTAAAAACAGGGGGAAGAAGTGGATCTAAAACTTAAACCCCACAAAGTTCACCACAATCCCTCACTCATCTCCACTACCACTTGGGTTCCCATCCTCCCTCCACTTCCAAATATCTTCCATTTAATCTGGAGAAAACTGCCTAATTACTTCGATCACTTCCTTTACATTTCAAAATCCCGCAATTAGATTGGAAGTGGTTTGACCCCAGTTAGCAGCAGAACAGCTCAGAAGCAGGACCAGCTGCTAAACGAAACAGGGCAGCTGCCCACTGCCCACAGGTCTTTCAGGCAGCCATAGTCCTGGCGATAGAGGCCAGGCACCAGGAGGCACCAAGACTACAGGACCCAGCAGTGAATGCACCACGTGGGAGCGGGTGGTGGACTGCTCTTTCCAGCCTCCTGCCTAGGCCAAGCCCAAGCGCCCTCCCGCCAGGGACCCAGGGTGAAGCTGGCCAGGGCACCAGAGAAGCGGGGAGGAGGGGTTCCTTCAAGCAATTCCCCCTCCCTCCCCACACCAGACCACAGAGCTGCAAGACCCCAGCTTGACCTGCTCATCCGTGGAGTTTTCTCCACCTGACCACTCAGGGTCGAGAGTAGAAACGTCCCCTTCCACCCTTCAGCTCTTGAGTCAAGCCTAGGGTCCCCGACTAGACTCCTTCTAGCAAGCCTTTAGCAACATCTGCGGATTCCCTTTCTTTTCTGCCTACGTCTTAGACCATGACTTCTGCCAAACTGCTGGTTCTGTCCCCCGAAGTTTTGCATTTGACACCCGGGAAGACCAAGTTGCATTTTTCCTTGTGGGGAGGGGGTGTAATTTAAACTAGCAATGTTTGCCCGCAACTGCCTTTCGGAGTCCCCTTGACATTCTCCCTAACGGAGGCTGAGAAGAGGGCACACAATCCCGGGAAGCAGAGAGTCGCCCAGAGTTCCAGGGTTCTGTCTGTTCCAGGTTGGGCGGGAGGAGCTTGGCTGGAAGCCCCTGCGCCCGCTTCCAGACCCGCAGGGGTCTGAAACGCCGCACCCCGGACCGGCCGGCGCCACCTCGGCCACCGCGTCCCCACGGCGTCCAGCTAAAGTCCCCGCAGCTCCTGGTGCCCGCGGAGCTCGTCCAGACGCCCAGCAGGGCTCTCCGGAACGCCTCCCCACCGCCCGGCCCGGCCCGGGTGCCCTGGAGCCGGGATCACAGCCTCATCCCCAGCTAAAGCCGCCTCAGACCCACCTGGCTTCCCCCGGGACGCCTCGCTGGTGACCCGGCTGTGTCCTGAGGGCCGCCAGGGTCCGACGCTGGGATCCACGCGACAGCGCTGCTCCGGGAGCTTGCAACAACCAGCGAGAGGTTGTCATTGATTCGCGCTGGGCGAGTTAAGCCATTCCAGGAGTGGTTTGGAGTGAGCGCTCCCACCCCTCCCTCCAACCAGAAGTACTTGGCAGGCAGCCCTTTTGGTCCACCTGTACTGCTAAGCACAGGACAAGCACCAATTTCACCAGTGGCTTTTTCTGCTTCACTTCAGAACGTGTAAATCAGCTCTTTGGGGAAGGTAACACGGTGGGGGAGCTTTTCTTTTCTCCTTTTTTTTTTTTTTTCCCTCCTGGGTCTCTCCTACTCCTCTATTTTTCTCTAATATTTCACAAAATGCCTTACCACTTATCTCCAGGCAAGGGAGGCTTTTTATTATTATTGTTTTATTCAATTCTCTGTGTCTGTGTTTTATTTTTAGAGGCAATTTTGTTTCCATTTGCCTGAAACCTGAGCCCAATAAAATTACTAGAATTATATGTTTTCTCCTTAAAGGATTGTGAGTGTAACTTAACCAAATCAAACATTGCACAGCAATCATTCAAATGACAAAAGGAAGAAGGTGCAGGTGGTGAGCAGAATGCAACTCCTGGGATCCACAGGGCCTGGCCTGGTGGGGTCATGAGGCCTAAGGAGGGGGCACCCACTGCTACCTCTCCACATCCGCAAACATTCACTTTACAATCTGACTCAATGCCAACCAGGGATTCTAGTCATCCACCACCATCACAGAGGTGTGGCCCAGCACCCTCTCCCCAGCCTGTCGTTCAAATCTTATACCACACCCTTTTTGTAAACTAGCAACTGGGAGTCTCCGGCTGGCTGACTCTGTCAGTTCCCCTTCCCCTGGCGCTGTCTGGTCACCTGGAGGAAATTGCTGTTAACTCCTGTTAATTGTTGTTCTCAGGAATGGGAGAGGAGTCAGGGAGGGGTTCTTTGCTGACCAGCTGCTCCATGTGTCACAAACCACAGGAGACCACTAGATGGTTGGCCTCCTATGGCCCTGTCTCTCTCCCAAGGACAGGCCATAAGCCTTAGAGAATCTGGCATAACCCATGAAGAGATGGAGCTGGGTTCATGAGCTGCAGAGCCCTCAAAAGATGTTTCCACTAAAATATCATCTTCATCAGGTAGCCCCTGAAATTGAGTGTTAATGATTCATGCCTTCTTGGGGTGTGCCCTGTGGATAGCCCACCCCAGATGGACAGGAAGAATCTCTCTGTAGTTCTCCCTGAAACTGATAAAACCCATAGGGCTGGGGGCAGGAGTTCCCATATAACCTGGAATGAACTTATCAGCTCCTCCAGGCATTAGCAGGAGAGCCCAGCAGGCAGCACAGGAGAAGAGCTAGTGTGCTGGGGAACAGAGGGTGGGAGCACTAGGATAGGGAACTGGATAATAAGGGAAAGAAGGGAACACTTCATCAGAGCAGATAGTTTTCAAGAGTGAATGACATCATCATGGCTGTCATCGTCATCGTTATCAAAAACCATATACTCAAGCTGGGCGCAGTGGTGCACATCTTTAACCCCAGCACTCAAGAGGCAGAGGCAAGTGGATTTCTGTGAAATCCAGGCCAGTCAGGTCTACATAGTTAGTTCCAGAATAGTCAGGGCTACAAGGAGATTCTGTCCCAAGAAAAACAAAAACAAAAAAACCCCCAAACCAAACAACAACAACAACCCCCCACATATTCCTAGGAAAAAAGCTAAAGAATGAAAAGTCAAATCCTTTTGTCCACAAAGTCACTAGTTATATAAATTTCTGATCGAGGGGAACTATGTGCTACTCCCAGACCTGGGCAGGTAAAAGTACCAAAACAAGATCTTGATGGACTTGGTACCAGTCTGGAAATGTTTGTTGTGCACCCACCCAAGGGGGTTGCCTCAGCAGCCATGAGTGGGGAGAGTATGGTGAGAGCCACTGGGCCTCCTCTGTGGGTCAGATAAAGCAAAGGAAGACTGGAAAGTGTGGTACAAAGTGCATAAAAGCAGCATCCCCTAAGGAGTGGGATGTGACTTCTGCAGTGGCCAAGAGCCCAGAACAGTTAGAAGGCAGGATTATGTGAACAGGGCTCCAGGGGGAGGTGAGCCAGGCAGGCCAGAAGTTTATGCAGCTGTGAGCAGGAGGGCATGTGGGTGGAACATGGGGAAGTGAAGGCTGTAGGTGGAGCCACAGTCAAGTGGACAGGTGGCCTGGCTCAAAGGGTCTTCTCAATGGGTCAAATATCAGGCTAGGGTCTGTAGGGTGGAGCCAGTTTATGGACACAGCTTCAGTACAGGGTGGGACCTGCTTTTCAGAGAGGCAAGCTTGGGACACCTTTTCAAAGCCAGCTGGAGCAGGTTATAGGCTGAGAGGGGGGCAGGGAAGGGAGAGAGAATGGACAGAGGGGATTTGAGAGGGCTGTGGTAGGAAGGAGTGGGAGAAAGGAGGTGACTGCCTCTCCTCAACAGGGCTCTAGCCAGTTCTGGAGGGACTGTCTGAGTAGGCCAAAGGGTGGTGCCAGGGCCACTACTATTGCAGCCAAGAGCCTGGGGGAGAGCTGGCTACTGTCCAGCCCACCCGCTGGGTCCTGCAGTGGACAGTCAGTGTCACGCCTCCCTCCTTCTTAATCACTGTGTGTGCCCTGCTGTGACACTCCCTTTGGAATAGCTTTGGGCGAAAAAAAAAAAATGGGGAGCACCACCCCTCCAGCCTCATTCTGTGCCAGCTGCCTCCTGGGAACAGGAACATAAAGGCAAGTCAGAGAAGATGGGGTGGGCAGAGGGGGCATAAGGGAGGCTCCCAAAGCCACACAGAAGGGGGCCTGGGCAGGGCAGACTCTAGACCTGTGATTGTACATTTCCTTGTCAGCTGGTTCCTTCCTCTTTCTGGCCCTCTGTGGCCCCTCCCTCTTACCCAGCTCCTCTGCTCTCTCCCTTCTGCCCTCCACCATCTGGTTTCCACCCCTCACTCTTGCCCTGCCTTCCCACATCAGGTCAGCCAGAGCACTGGAAAGCACGCTAGCTTCACAGGCATCCTGACTCCTGTTGTCCCTCAAGCCACCTCTGCTACAATCCTGGGCTCCTACCTCAGCCAATGGCTCTGGACATGCAGAAGCCCTACAGGCAAATGAGCTACTGTCCTTACCTGAAACCCAGGCAGGGCCTGCTTGTTGCTGTGCTAGGGGGGCGCACACAGGCAGCTTTCATGCACAAGCCACACAGGGGCACACTGTTTGCATGCACAGATATAAAGAGAGGGACTCATACCTGAGCTGTGTACCCCAAATACAGCAACACATCTGCTGAGAGTCTAGTCCCTCACTGAGTCCTCACAGCAACACTACAAGGCAGCTCCCACTGCATTCCCATTACACTGAGGAGAAAACTGGGGCTCTAAGAAATCTAACTTGTTCAAGGTAACACTGCATAATTCACAAAACTGGTCGCTAGACCTCGTTCTTCATGGCCCTGGTGCCTGAAGGCCACCTTGGGGTTCAAACCCTAGCTCTATGTCTACTTATACTATTGGTTCCCTAAAGAGCTGAGCTTGGCCCATGTGTGTCTCAGTTTCTCCACCTGATGGACATGAGTAATGTCTCTTGCTGGTCTCAGAGGGTATTATTATCCAGAAGGTTGGACCTGGACACAGCTCTGGAGATTGCCCTTGGCACCGGGAAACTAGTGCCATTCAAGTTGGAGGTAACTTCTTTGTCAAATCTTGCCCCCTGACTTGTCCATAGCTAAATCTCCCACTAGTAAGTCTGTTTCTACTATAGATTGCAAACTTATTCTTTCTGCCACTACTTCCCAGACCATGCCCCTAAGCCCTCACATTGACTTCTGCAAGGACCTCTTAGTCCATCTCCCTGACCCCTTCCTGCCTTGTTCCTCAGCTCCATACCACATGGCTGTCCACATAATCTGATTAAAATAAGAATCTGGTGCTGGTGGGATAGCTCAGTAGTAGAGTGCTTGCCTAGCATACATGAGGTCCTAGATTCAATCACCAGCACTGGGGGATAAAAATGAGGTCATGTGCAGGACACTTGCAATGTTCTGCCGCCTGTACACCAAGACCATAAGACATCGCAAATCTCTCTCCAAACTGCACCCCCTCCATACTCCTGTCACAGGCAGATGGGTCACATTCCCTTTCTTTCCTGCTATGGGACTTGGTTTTGATTCTCTGACTTGAAATGCTCTCCCCCATCTCAGGTCTCACAGAAACCTCGCCTCCTCAGAGAGGGCTTTCCACACCACACGGATAAATCAGGAACTTCCCCTTCTTGCCGGTCCTACATCTCAGGCCTTTGATCAAAGCACCATGTCACTTACATACTTTATTTTATTGCATGCTTCTGTTGATCACATTCTTTGTCCCTCCTCTGGAATAGAGGCTCCCTGAGGGTGAGGAGCCAGTATCTTTCATGCCTGGTATGGGGGCTGCTGAGTGAGATAGTTGCTGATTGAGAGAACTCACAGTCTGGAAAGCACAAGGGTTGGAAAGAACTTGGCTTTGCCACTGGCACGCTGTGTGCTCCTGAGGCTCTTCTGTGTCCTTGGTGGTGTCGTGTGTCTCTCTAGAGCCACACCCTCACCCCTGTAAATGGGAACCATGCACACAATGATGAGCACCAAGTCCTTCCAGCATGGATACCCCACAATCAGGCCTGCTCTCATCCCACAAGAACTTGCCGAAGGGGATGACAAACAAGAGGAATCCTGGCTACAGTGCTCTGGGTTTGGCTGTAGGAAGGCTTGAAAACCTGCAGACTTTTTGTCCAAGACAACTTGATAGGGCTGAAAGTATTCTTACAGTCATGATACAAGACTTAGTAATGCTCCCGATACTCTCCTGCCACTGCTCCACTGCTGACAGGCCACACAAGTGTAGAAATTGAGCTTGTCAGGAGACAGAGTCAGCATAGCCGTTTCTATCCCAGTTGCCTCTTCTCTCAGTGCATCAGCTCTGAGGGCCCGGACCTACGATAGTGATTACTGGAATGCACAGAGGCATAGAGTGCATTCTTTTCAACTTTTCAACCATGTTCTAAAGCTGTTTTATGTATTTTTTATTTTTATTTTTATTTTTTGGTAGTGCTAGGGATTAAACCTAGGTCTCCCTGAATTCTAGGCAAGCACTCTACCACTGAGCACATCCCCAGCCCTAAATCCATTATCTCACTTGGCCTTTTCCTTGAGAGTAGGCCGCAAAAGGAGCTGTACCCCTTTGCAGATGAGAAAACTGAGGCCCAGATTAAAAAGTGAGTGGCAGAAAGGAAACATCAATAATGAAAACTCTGGTAAGATTTCAGATTTTAAGATTCAGATTCTCTTTAAAACTATATGACATTCTTCCCTGTTAGAGAAAATTCATAAAACCAAGAAGAGGTTGCCCAAAAGTAGACAGGTGAATATTTGTGGCATTGCAGCAAGCAGTCAAGGGCAGTTGACTTCTCTCTCTTTCTTCCCCTCTGAACAGCCCACACTGCATTTCAGTCACTGAACATCCCACCTTGAATTTGTTAGGTGCACAGCAATCATTTAATCAATTTTTTAGTGTGTTTGCCTTTTTTTTGTGTGTGTGTTTTGGGGTTTTTTGTTTTTTTTTTTGAGGCAGTTTCTCTCTTTTTATTGTGCCAGTTGGCCCAGAACTCACTATGTAGACAGGGCTGGCCTCAATTTCACAAAGATTCGCCTGCTTCTGCCTCCTAAGTGCCGGGATTAAAGGCATGCGATTCAACGCCTAGCCCTGAAGCATTTAATTAAATTTTGAGGAAAACAGAAAACTTGGAATGGGAGCCTAGGAGGAGGTGGCACTTCCAACAGAGGTTCCTCCTGTGAGGGTGGAACAGCCTCTCCTTGGTAGTTCCTCCCAGTTCATGTCTGACCAGCCAAGACCTTCAGACTCTGAAGCCCTAGGGGTCTCTGACATCATACTGTGCTGTCCCTCAGATCACAGTCAGAGCTTACTAAAATGTATTAAAAGCCAATTTGAAACAAGAATTCATTGCTGTTTAGTATTGAGAACAAAGGGGGAGTCACAAACAGAATCTAAGCTCCACTTCAATAGTTCTGCATGTGGTGACTCAGCTTATCAGAACCTGATAGCTGCATACAGTTCTGCAGTATTTTAGTGGCAGGCCAAGTCATTGCCAAAGTCCTCAAACTCCACTCCTTCAAGCATACTGGTGATCATCAAGAGAGGCAGACCCCTGGGGTTGGCTAGCCTTGGGCTGCCCAGTCCTATGGGAGTTGGAGGATAAGGGTGAGGTGCCAAGGCTCCAGAGAGGAGGACTGGATACCTGTAGAGCCTGCCTCCCACTTCTCCAGTGCACTTGGGCCAGTCCATGCTTGTCTGGGACTGGGGAGCCTCAGAAAGGAGGTGTTGGTTAAGCATGGGTGCTGGAGTAGTGTTCACCTGGGAAAAAATGAGGAAAAGAACCCTGCTGGGCTGGGGCACAGGGACAGAGCTAAGCCACAGGGGCAGGGCTAGGCTCTGAGCTCAGCTGGCTCCATGCTAAGCAGGAAGAAGGAAAGGATCCTAGCCCTCTTCTGGGGCCTCTCTTCCAGATTGCATGGCACCCAGGTCAGGAGGAGGAGGGGAGGGTGCCAGGCAGAAGATTGAGCTAAGCCTGTCTGGGGTGGGGCTAGCCTGTCACCACCAGAGCAGGCTGGCAGTAGAGCGGAGGAGGAGGCTAGGTCATATCCTGGTCAAGGTGGGGCAGTGGCAGGAAAGGGGGGTGATACAACCAGCTAGGGGAGACAGTGTCCTTATTTCTCCCTGCCTCTCTCCTTCCTCTTCCTCCCCCTTCCCCTCTTTCCTTTTCTCTCCTTTTGTAGATATGCACTACCTACTCTATCTCACCTTGACTCAGGCTTTGACTGTAAAGTGGCAAAGAAACCTATGAGGCTTGCCCCTCCTTCTACCAGAGGAACAATAAACACAGCACGTGAGTAAACTCTGGTGCACAATTCAGCTCCTACCTTAGCACATAACCTCTCACCTCAATTGATCCCCACCTTGAAACATCAGGAGGGAGGAATTACAGCTTCCATATACAGTGAGGAAATGGGGTGGAGGATGGGGGAGGTGATTTACCCAAGGTCACCCTGGGAGTAGGTCTGATTCCCTGCCCAATGCTGCTCTTCTCCCAATGGAGGAGGCTTACCTCCATGCTTCTTACAGACAATATTTTTTAAAGAAACATTTATTTTAAAATTAAGACAAAAATGA
The DNA here is from genome assembly GCF_000622305.1 of Nannospalax galili. NCBI lineage: Eukaryota > Metazoa > Chordata > Mammalia > Rodentia > Spalacidae > Nannospalax > Nannospalax galili. The sequence goes on along the minus strand of NW_008360327.1, from coordinate 1,302,652 downwards.
ACTAAGAATTTTGATCTAGGCAAGTCATGGATTTTCCAAACATTAAATGACTATGCTGTGTGTGTAGAACAGGCTCCCTGGGGAGGGAGCTGCACTCCAGATATGACCCACATTCCCTTGGGTAAACACGGTGAAAGCAGGCCTGTGTCCCTGGGTCCCTGTGCATCTGTGAAGCCCCATTGCCCAGTCAGGTTACTGGAACCTTTTGGGTATAACAAATATTCTCTGGGTGTAAAGAGTCAATCCTTAACCAAACTTTCAACAGGCCCCTTCTGCCCTCTTCTCAACTAGGCCTAGTTCTTGAGCTTTGTCTTGGGTCTGCCCAGGCCAGTTTCAACAAAAATCTCCTGTTTGGGGAGAAACCTCCCCACCCCACCGGTGATATCTAGTCACCCTGGCTCTCTTCATTGAGAATCCTATTGTTAGCTTGGCAAGAATTCAATGTTTTCTCTTAGTATTTTCCATCCGCAGCACTGTGCTCTCTACTGTAACTCAGTCTGTGTCCTTACTTTTAGAACTGAACCCAGTTTCTCTCCCTTGTTGCAACTGGGCTTAACTACAACTACAACAAGAACATGGGTGATGATCTGATTATAACAGTCCCCAGTAATGTCTTCCTTAACCACTTTAAAAACTGAATGAGTAACTATTTTCTTTAATAGCTAAGGTGACGCATTTAACTCTGATCCTCAGACTCAGTACTCCAAATTTGCTCCTTTGATGGAGTGATCAGAAAACCCCACTTTTGATCCAATACAATGTTCTAGACAATAGCCCACCAAGGCACATTTTAGAGAACTCAAGTTTCTGAGTATACTCTCTGACACTGAGTTCGAGTTCCAGATTTCTTTGGGTGAAAGGTTCTTGTTTGAACACAAATCTTCCTGGATGGAAATATCCCTAGCTCTTTCCTTGTGATTTATTCCCTAACGTCAGAGCAGGAAGGAACTTCCTGGCTCTTTTGTGAGGCATCCAGTCTAGAAGCTGGAATACAGTCTGGGGCAAACAACAGAGGTTGGGTTAGAATCCTAGGCATGTCTGATTATAAGACAGAGGCTGGATTAGAGTGCTGTTAGAGAAGTGTCATTAGTTAAAAACAAGGGAGCTTCTTAGCTGACTAACTCCCTCTTGAAGTCCTGCTGAGCTTACACCCCTATGCCATCAACTCTGTCCACTTCTCTACTTGTTGGCATGGTTAGACTAGGGATACTTCTGAAGTTCAGTAACTTCTGCCCTTCTTCCTCCTTTATCTCCTTCAATCTCCCCTTCAGTTCTCTTAACTGGGCCATGTGCCCCTTGCAAGCCCCTCCCTCCTGCATCTCTGTCACCCCGCCAGTTTACTCCCCTACTCCAGCCCCTGAGCATTTCACAATCACTTGAACTTCAGACTGCTGACCCCACTGAGGGAACCCCAATAATGATGTATCAGGGCACCCTCCCATAAATACTGGTCACGAGGAGCTCTGGCTTTCCTGAGCACAGAACTTCAGCTCATTCTATCTGTCAGAAACTAACTGGGAGGAAAATAGGAAGTGGAGCAAAGACAAGAGCCAACCCAACTAAGATGTGTAAACCAAGCAGTTTTGCATTGCTATGCTTGCACAACTTAAGGTCAAAACTTTAGAATCAAGACTACAGTCTCTATTTGTATCTGTTTAGTATTCATGTTTGCATTTCTTATATATGAAATATTCTTTACCACCAGATGGTATTATCAAATTAATTTATAAAACCGTTTAAGACAGCTCTATTCAAATTGGCTTAGATGTAAAGCAGATTAATCCTCTCTTATCTGTGGGTTCACTTTATATAGTTTTACCTTTCAACAGTTAACTAGGATCCAAAAATATTAAATGGAAAATTCCAGAACTAAACAATTCATTACGTTTTCAATGAGGGTTAATTGAGCACAAACACTGTGATACTACAATAGCTGATTTGATAATTGAGATGGCTATTAAATAACTGGTGGGTGGGTAGCATACACATTGTGGACACACTAGACAATGGGAAAACTCACATCCCAGGCATGACAAAATGGGAAGTTATGAGATTTCATCATACCATACAGAGTGACATCCTGGGGATCAATGGAAGTAATGGAAGCCTAAAGTTAGAACACTATACCTGTGTTGCTCACCTCAGTTCATCTCATCATGTCAGCACTGTACTATAATCGTCCATCATCAAGTCACAGTACAATAAGGTATTTCAAGAATAGAGCCCACATTAACCTAAGTTTTGTTGTGGTATATTGTAGCAATTGTTCTATTTTATTATTAGTTATTTGTTGTTAATATTGCCCTGTGACTAATTTACAAATTAAACTTTTTATAAGTATGTAAACAGAGGAAAAAAATCATAGTACATAAAAAGGTTGGTATTGTTTTGCAGGTATTCAGTGGGGGATCTTGGAACATACTACTGTAAGTGATTATTCCCTGAACTTTGAAATACATTAGTTTATTCAAATGTTTTTTCATGTATAGGCAAATTTTTGACAAATAAAGTTATTTTAATATTGTTGGTTTACTACAACTAGCTTTGTCTTCTAAGTTTCCAGCATTAAGTATAATACACGTGTCACCCTCATCACAGGTCTCATAAGTATATAATACAAGAATATAGTACACATTTTTCTTTCATGATTTTTTTTATATTTGCCTTACATACATGTGTTGTAAAAAAAAGCTGACAAGAAACAACTTAAGGTAATGGTCAGCTTTGTTTAATACCATATATTTTCATGAATAATCAAAGCATAATTGTTGATAACATATATACTGAATGTAAGTGGGATAAAAATAAATTTTATGAATGGGACTTTCAAATAATAATTATTATGTTGTAGGTTGGCTAAAATAGTTTTCAAAATCTTTTAAGTAGTTTGCAACTTTAGATCTATGCTAAATTAAATCAAGCAATAAATATTCATTAAGTGCCTATGTCATTTCTAAGCAAGACAAACTATTGAAATATACTAATCACTAAGCACAAATTTATGTTTATATATCCTTGAGTCCTATTTTTATACAGTACAGAGAGGCTACATATATTTGACTTTGTTAATAAACATGTTCTTTTTACTATATGGGGCTTGTACAATGAAACAGCGTATACCTACGAAAATGTGAGATGGTGAGCTGGGAGTGGTGGCGCACACCTTTGATTCCAGCAATTGGGAGACAAAGGTAGGTGGATCTCTGTGAGTTCAAGGACAGCCTGGTCTATATAGTGAGTTCCAGGCCAGATGGTACTATAGGGAGACCCTATCTCAAAAAGACCAAAAAGAAATGTGAGATGATATATTCATAAATTTACTAGTCTGCTATAAAATTCCTTGTGTATATGTGATAGACAATTGTCTATTTCAATACTGAAATGCTGACAGTGAACTTATTATAAAGGACTTTTTCTATGACCTTGTAAGCAAAGATATTTTTAAAAACCGATTAGGAGTCAGGCTTGGTGGCTCATGCTTGTAATCCCAGCACTTGGGAGGCTAAGCGGGAGGACTGATTGGAGTTTTAGGCTAGTTTGGGCTAGCTACATAGTGATTTCTAGACCAGCCTGGGTTATAGTATGAGATCCTGTCTCAAAATGACAATTTTTTATTTGGTAAGTTGACTTTTATGAAAAATATTGTCAAGAAAATATATCCAACTTTTCCTATGTATTTGTATGGGTAAATATTATTAGTGTAAATATTTTAGAAACTGTATAAAGGTCTTGGAGACATGTGAATATCCTTGCTGTTCATGACATGCCTGGTATAATGTTATCATGTTATCTGGTGCTATAATGTTATCTGATTATTGTTTTCAAACACTGTGTGCCACAGAAGTAACCAAACTTCCTAGCAAATGAACTCTCATTAGACCTTTGACCTTGACCCTTTTACTCTGTTGTCACACATGGAGAGTTTCTATTTTATCCTGATTCTTCTCCAAAAGCATTTGCCACCAACCATTCCCAGAGTACTTTGTCTTCAACAAAAAGGGACTTTCTCAGAGGTGCATGGAAAGAACTACAGGTTGTCTGGGATCCAGGCCTCTGGTGGCATAGCTTTAGTAACTTCAAATCAGGATCTTCTAGGAGAGAAGCTATTGTGTTTATAAACCTGCTAACCCAAGATAAAGCAAAACCAGAATTAATTTCAGGAGACTGAATGAAATGATGAAGGATGATTGTGGGTTTTGTTTGAGATGCTGCTGCTGGCTTTTAAGGAACTCTTTTTTCCTTTTCCTTTAAGCTATCTGTAACTTACAGCCACTTAGTAGATCATAAACAGCAATGAAACATTTACCTTTTTCTCCTTGTCTAATCTGTCCATAATTCAGAATGTTCTCATTTGAAGGAGAATCAAATTATTTGTACAAATTTGTAACTCCTTGTAACAGGATATGATTGGAAACACTGGTTGTTTCTAGAACTGGGTAGAACATCACTTATGAGGATGAGGCATCAGACATGGACCTGCATTCCTGATGAGCCAAGGGTAACTTCCTGGAGCCAGTGCTCACAAAGCCCTCTTGGGAAAATCAGCCTGGCCCCAAGCTTGTAGGGTCTCCAGCCTCACACATGAACAATGAAGGTCACTTCCTGGGGCAAGGTCCCAGCTTACTTCCCAGCCACGAGAGGCTTGTCAAGATGTAACCTGAGAGTCCCTAAGCCAAGTTCCAGCCAAACAAATTCAGTTCCATTCTTGCTGTGCCCATGCATGTAATCTAGCCAAATCTAACAAGACCAGACTTATTTCATAAACAAGAATAATCTTACCTTGACTATCTTTGATCAGAAAGTGAGGGTGACTATAGAAGGCAAGTTTACATTTCAATAGAAAATACTAGTGTACCCTTGTATGCTAGTAGCTTCTGTCCTGTTCATCAGCTGTGAGGTTTTGTCATCCACCTGCATCCTAAACTGGATTCTGCCATCTTGCTCACTTTTCCCTTTGCTAGTGCTTGACCAGGAGGAAGAAAGGTCATCACAGCGGTGGGAAGATAAGGGCAGGCTTGTGTGTGTACACACAAGTGAGTGAGGTTATAGGTGGTGAGTGTGGGTGATTGGGTGAGGAGGTACAGTGGGTAGAAGGATAGTTGACTGATGGGTGGATAGGAAAAAGAGGCATACCTGCAGTCTCTTTGAGGCATCAGGTACCAAATGGAGCTATGATACCTTCCAGAACAGCATCTGCTCTAGCGGGCTCCAGTACATTCAGGCAAAGATTTGACTCACCCATTGTGCCAATCAGTAGGTCACCGAGTGTGGCTGAGCTGCCCATAGCCCTTCCACAGGGTCAGAAAGACTGGAGAGGGTGGTGAGGCTCTGCACAATGACCCTGATACTACTATAAGATCACTGAGACATGGAACTTTGAACTGAAACTAGACATTTTCAATAGGTCCAAGATAGTCTAGGATAGACCAAGGGACACGGCAGAACTAAATAGCCTCTACAGGATCAAAACAATGGACTTGGTCTCCTGCAAGAACCACATCAAAGAAAAGACACACTGTTCAGCCCCAGGGACAGGAAATAATCATGGTAGCTGTATAACTGCTCAGAGCTTTGTACATGTTATTTCTTTTAATGTTCAACAACAATCCTATAAAGTCAGTATATTATTTCCTCTTTTTACAGAATAGCAACTTGGAGCCAGGATCTGAACTCAGCTCACATTTACCACTTGTGGAATCAGCTTTAATCATGAGGAACTGGATAAAGTGCCTTTGGATATTTTTGGACTTTGAATGCAATGGGAGAAAGCCAAACAAAGCCAAAAGCAGGCTCTGTTAATCATAGCAGAAGGAAACCGGGAGACCAGGCCCTTGCTTGAGGTTCTGGAGGCTGTTTGGGGGCATCTGCTAGCAGAGAAGCAATAGCTTTCAGTCTGGCAGGTTTACCTAGCATGTGTTCTAGGGCAAGGCAACTGTGGAGCTTTTCATAGGCTGTGTCTCACTGGGAAAGAGCAGCAGTGCAGCAGCTGATCATGCTGTGCAGTAACTGAGGGACGGGGCTCTTCTCAGTCTCTGCCAGCTCACCTAAGAGAGATGGGTATGATGCAGATTTCTGGGCCCCACTTGGACCCACAAAATCAGAATCTGAGCCCCAAATCTGCATTCTCACAAGCTTCCCAGGGAATGCAGACTGAAGTGGGTGGGTAATTGGTGGGTGTGGCTGAATGCCAGGGTTGGGATGGGACTCAGGGAGTTTGCCACTTCCAGGTCTCCAATCTCCCATCAGACCAGAGGGAAAAGTAAGTCAGGATCACTATTCTGGATATGAATCTCTCTGCCAATTCCTACCTCAGCCATACTTGGAGCTCATGGTTCTAAGCTCCTCCTGGGTTTTCTGTCTTGAGAGCAGGGCCTCTCTATTTAGCTTCATGCTCTTTCTTCTGATCAGGCAGGAGAGGTCATGCACACTTGCACTGTGAGTTGGATACAGATAAGGGGGGGAGGGCACTTTCAGGTGGTCATTGAAAATGGAGAAGCAATGGGACAAAGGTAAGGTGACAGTCAGGGGGCAGGACAAAGGCCAGCCACCCAACCAGCCTGGTCAGAACCATGGGTGCACACAAGGGACAATATAGTGGGAAGATGGTTGGTGCCAGGTGACTGGTGCTGACATGCCAGGCTTTAGAGTTTAAAAACTAGTGAGGGAGGGAGAATCAGTTTATCCCTAATTAGCCATGTGCAACTACTGGGCCGTATCTATTTTAGATCAAGACCTTAGACCTAGCAGTGTCCCATCGTAGGCATCAATGGTTCCTTAAACCCTTAGCTAAACTATATAAGAAAACAGTATGGGGGTGATGGAGAGATGGCTCAGTGGTTAAGAACACTGGTTGTTCTTGCAGAAGACCCGTGTTCAAATCCCAGCATCCACATGGCAGCTAACAACTGTCCATAACTCCAGTTCCAGGGGAACTGACGGCCTCTTCTATCATCCATAGGCATTGCATGATACAGGTGCACTTACCTAAATACAGGCAATACACTCATACACATAAAATAAAAATATTAAATAAAAAAATTGTATGGGAACATGTTTCTTTTTCTTGGGGATTTCTCATGTCATTCATCAGTTTGTGAACTCCAAAATTTTTAAGAATAAAGATTCAGGTGAATGGTCAGTGAGTTGAATTACAAACATCAAACATATTTGCCCATGGTGGGCAGAGAGGAAAAAATTACAGGTGGTCTACCTCAGATAGAGATGTGATAGGTCAGATGGATTGACAGGTAGATAGATGAGATGGAGATGGATAGACGTTTGTCACAACAATCAGACAAACAGATTTGCTCATACAAATGGGGGCAGTGAGGAGTCACTATACCACTTAAGTGCTCGCACTGTCCACTTCATGAGAGGGTGACAGCAGAGCTGGGAGGAGTTGCTGCCTTCCAAGGTTGATGGGAGGCAAAGATAAAACCTTCATTCTGTGATGAAGTCAGTTTGTGGGGAAATGGGATTTGGTTTCACAACTTTTCCAGAACTGTCTATTGCACAAGATGGGACACATTTGACAAAATTCCCAGGGATCCCTATTGAGCACCTGAGCACTGTGCAAAGCACTTTACAAGTATTATCTTGTTTACTTCTTGAAGCAGCCCTGGCAGTTTGGGCAGCACTATAGCTTCCATTTACAGCCTCCTGGAGGCTCAGGGGTGTTGAGTCACCTGTCCCAAAGCAAACAGCTGTGAATGCAACAGCAGTACCAGAAGAAAGATGGGTTGTTCCACAGAATGACTGGTATTTGGGCTCCCTATAAGAGTGGTGATGGTCTATGGTCTGGATCAACTCCATCTCTGTCTTCCATAACAGGGCTGAACCCTGAATGACTTAAGCCTACAGCTCCAATTGCCTTTACAAGGACAGTGCAGTGCATGTATTTGAAATTACCCACGCTAATGGGCCATACAAATAAATAATTATGCCAATACTCTCCATTTATTGGCCATATATATGAGCCCAACAATATATAAAAGGCCTTGCAAGTTCATTTTTTAATTCCATCCTTTCAACAAGCTTCTGAGGTATCAGCAGGTGCATTTTCTAATGGGGAACTGAGGCAAAAAGAGGCTTAGAGAACTAGCTGCCTGAGGTCAGCTAGTAGGTAGCAGTGCCGGGATGGACTGTACCCATCTTCTCTCTGCTTTACTGGCTTTCACTGCGCAATGCAAGGACTAGAGGTATAAGGATTAGCTTGAGTTAGTTTCTGATGACTAGGGCATGGCAAAGCCCCCTGTCATGGTCAAAAAGCAAAGGAAAGATGGAAGGGAGGGAGAAGGGAAGGAGGTCATGGAAAGAAGAAGAGGCAGGAGGGAGGGAAACATGAATGAACACAAGTTATGTGTCAGGCTGCATTAAAGTGTTGAGAAATGATCCAAACACACAGCTGCCATTCCCAAAGCCTTACATAAAAGGGGCATTGGCCATAGAGCTGGGGCTTAGTGTACCGTGAGACACTCAGTCCAGGATATAAGCACTTGTGATTCATGTCTTCTGGACTATAGTTTTGAGATCAGAGTCCAGATGCCAAGATGAACACAGAATCTGAGAGGCCCTTGGTGACAGAGCATGCAGCCAGTGCTCTAAGAAGCCAGGCAGGGGTCAGAGCTGGTATGATTCCAGGTGTGCGACCTATTTACCTGGGTTTGGAGTCCATCTGAACAACCATGAGGAAGTTGCTTGCAGATGGATCCCAGGCCCCTTCCAAATAACCCAGTGACCTTTGGGGACCCAGACAAGAGAAGCACTCTGTAGGTGGAGGCACTGAGTTATGGGACCATGCCCAAGGGCAGGATGAGGACTGGGCTGTGACCTGGGAGAGTGGTTGTGGTCCTCACTGACCTAGAAGTCTGGCTGACCCCACATAGCCTTCCTTCCATAACAGTCTCCCTGTTGGTTCTCAAAGGCCCTCATTCTCTCGACTCCATAGTCCTCTCCTGATTGGCATTTTCTTTCATCTTAGAAAACTGTTTCTTTTTTTTCTTTATTCTATTTTTATTTTATGTGTATGGGTGTTTTGCTTGCATGTATGTAAGTGCAAAGTAAGTGCAATGCTCACAGAACCCCAGAAGAGGGCATTGGTCCTCTGACGTTACAGTCTGTTGTTAGTTGTCATGTGAGTGATGGGGACTGAATCCTGGTTCTCTGTAAGAACAGCCAGCGCTCTTAACTGTTGTGTCCTCTCTCCAGCCCCAGAAAACTTTTTCTTAATCTTGAAAGTAACGCATAAGCATTGAGGGACACCTTATGTGTTTGTTACCTTTTTTTTCCTTACCATCTCATGGTGGTCATTTTCCCAGGATGCACTTTCCCTCATTCTCCCCCTGTTTGTCACCACCCTATGCCACATCTTACCTCCAGGAGCCTTGGGCTGCCATCCTCTAATTAAACCAGTGGTCTTCTGAGCTACCTTGCTAAACACTCCAGTCCTGGTATCTTCAGGAGCACTGTTTAAAGAATCTGAAGAGGTTTGCATAATAGAAAACTGAAGAACCCCTACACCTTTACCCTACAGCACCAGCCCTCACCAGTACGGCCTTTCGGGGCCTCCAAATGTGGCAAGATCTAGTACCAAATGGATTTTTCTTCAGCAGGCCTCTACCTCCATACCCATTTGCCATCAGGTACCATGAAGGTTTGGGAACCAGAAAGACAAATATGTTAGGATTGTACATAAAACAAGAGCACCTAGCTCCCACTTGACCTACTCACCTCAGGGGAACATGTGTTAGGGCTTATGTTCTGTGGCCTCTTTTGGTGGTTTGAAATTATTTGATTTTCCCTCAGATTCTTGGCTTCAAGGCAGACACAGAAGGCAGTCGAAGGAAAGAATTTCCCTAGACTGCTCATAGTCTTAGCCTGTTATATGAGGTTTTATTTCTTTTAAATGACCTCTTTCCACTAGAATATTTGAATGGTATGGGTATCTTAATGGGGAGGAGAGCATCCCTGGGCTCCTCTGTTTAGGTTGAGAGTCACAGATTTAGTGCAAACTAGATCACATAAAACTATTTTTTTTGAGGCAGTCCAGACTAGTCTTGAACTCCTGGTTCTCTTGCCCCTACCTCTCCAGTGCTTGAGTTATAGGTGTGTGCCACCATGCCTCATAAAAACAGAGTTTTAGGTCATATGTCCACACCAAGCTGTGTGACCCTAACAAGGCAGAGAAGAGCAGCATACTTGTCCTGTCACAGCCACTGGGCTTCTGGGAGACCCTGTGTCTCCACACCTTCACTTTACCTCTAAGGGAGTGGGGTGTGCCTAAGGTAACAAAAGGCACCTTGGTCTAATCTGCCTCCTCTGTAGAGACCTGTGAAATGATCAACAGCCTGGGAGGGTTATGTATATTTATACCCCACCCTGATCTAAAAATGATTGAGACCAACACAGGAATGTGTCTGTAACACAAGGGAAACATATAAAAACTGAGGAAGCAAGAGAGGTAAAGGAAAGTAGAGCAGGAATGGAATCAGGTCTTGAGGTTGGTATGAAGAAGGGCAACCAAAAGTCCTTGCTGACTGCAGACTGAGTCCTGAGGAGATGGGTGTGTCAGCTCCATGAGGCTCTGCTTTCTTGGTCTATAGGACTTGCCACTAGCTCACAGTGTGCCAGTCTGTCAAACGGGCAAATCCTGTCCTGTATGATCTTTGTGTGGGTAAGTTACATGAAAAGGTAAAGTAGGAAACATACAGGAAGGGTTATACTTTCACTTAGTTGAAAGTTCATTGGTGGTCCAGGGCAGGTAAGGTACAATTCCAAAGGATGGGAGTGGGGCAAAGGAATATGGGCAGGCAGGGCCCTGAGGGTCTCAGTTGAGTTCCCCTGTATGGTCTTTCCTATAAACTGAGGGTACTTATGGAGAAGAGCTTTTCAATAAGCAAAAATAATCAGTAATAATGAAGTTTCATATACACATCATGCCAATAATATATCTACTTTATGTGTGATGTAGGGTTGACTATAGGAGAAAGGGTTTCCCTGATGACTTCCAGAGAGATGGGCCAACAGGGAAGTAACTCTACCCCACCTAGAAACAGTGAGATTAGAGCTAGCCGTCCTGTCTGAAGCCCTCCACATTTCCCATAGTGACTGTCTCAGGACTTAATGGAGAGCAACTTACTAGCCTCATTTTACAGAGGAGAAAACTGACAATGGGGTCGGTAAAGTGAGCTGTGAAGTTGGCAAGGGCCTGGCTGTCCCTGGATCTGCATGAGCTCTGGAGTGGGACTCTGAGCCCTAGCCCTGCCATCACTCCTTATATGGCTTGGGACAAGGTCTTTAGCCACTGTCTGTCTTGTTTTTTTCATTTATAGTAGCTGCTGGCTAGATTACATAAGCTAATCTAGAACAGCCCCTGACATATACATGATGCCATATAAGTATGTCAAATGCATAAACTTTCAGCCCAGTGTCTGCCTCTGCAGCCCCTACACCAAAAGACACCAATGGCAAGAGCTCAAATATGCACCCCACGCTGGAGGACAACCCCATTCAATGCCAGTCAAGGAGGTCACTACTGCAGGGTGGAGAGAGGCTAGAGCCTAAGGAAGGGAGGGAGCACACATCTGGCAAATCTCTCCAGTGCCCAGGGACGGTCTCTGCTTCTTCTCTAGGAAGACTTCACCAAAGAGGAACACATAGGCTGGATAAACCTATGCCAAACAGGAACAAGAAGATATCTGGGCTGGACAAACTGACAAGTTAAATATGCTCAGGTTAGCACTGGGAGAAACATGTGCTCCCAGCTCTGTCCCTCTTCCTCCTTCTATTTGTTCTTGGTGGATTTGTTTTAGTTCCTGCCAAGGGTCTTATCAGAAATGATGGGTGGTTTGCCTTTGGGGAGGGTTTCAGAGAAGTCAGGAAAAAGAAGCCCTGACTAGCTTTCTCATCACTCTGGCTCTAATCAGCCACTGGATGACCACAGGACTGTAGTGATTCCACAAAGCTCTGGGCCCACAGGATCAGGGTCCCAAGTTATGAGGCAGGCGTCTACTACTAGTCTTGGCTTTGGGTGCATGATTCTGGGTAAGTACTTCTTCCTTCCCGGTCCTCAGTGCCTCCTGAGTTTGGAGGGCTGGGAGAGGTTGAGGAACTTACATTTTTTTGACTCTCCCATTCATGAATTTGGAGGAAGTGCTCTGGGGCCAAGCAGCAAAACAGAAGCCCTCCCTGTGGCTGTGGTGGGCATGGTACATGGCTGAGCTTATACTTTCTATAAGTCTGAAACTCTTTGGCTGAGAGTGCCATCATCCACACATTAGGATGTCATTTAACAGACTGAATAGCCAGAATCTTTACCAGAGCTGGACCACAAGCATCATCAGCCAAGTCCAGGCTGTCCCATCTCCGGGCAGAGTTCTGAATGGCTACTGATGAGCCTGTCTTCTCTTGGTTCATGGATCCTCTTTTATAAGACTTTCTCAAATTTTATTACCAACTTGGCAGGACGCTGCGCTGTTCATTCATTTGATAAATGCATGGAGTGTCTCCATGTCTCTGGCTCTGCCCCTGGGGACTCAGAGGGGAGCCAGCTGCAAAAGAGGAATGTGGTAAGGGAAGGAGTCAGAGTGTCAGGCATGGCCTTTTCTCCATCTCACTTCCCTGTCCACCCATCTTGAGGCTTTGAAGGCATCTGACATTAGTGATGATTTGGGGAGGATATGTTATTTCTGGGGAAGGGACAGGCTAGGAGAAAGTTCCCTCTGTACAGTGGCATCTCCTCAGAGGTTGGCAGTAAGAACAGAAGGGTGGGGAGGGATGAGGAAGACCCAATCAAAACCTCTACTTTCTTTTTTCTCAGTCTTACATGTGCTTTCAAGCAGCCAATCAGAAAGCTGTGCAGAGGGGTCACAGATCAGGAACCTCTCTGCTTTGGAAAAAGCCCCTTTCCTCTGTCATGGGTTGTTTCTTTTTCTTTCCCTCCCTCCCTCCCTCCATGTCTGCTTCTCTGTTCACAAATCTATTGCTTTCCCTCCCTCTCTCCCCTCTCTCCCTTCCTCTTTCCCTCCCTCCCTTCCTTCCAACAGAATCTCCTATATCCCAGGTTGGCCTTGAAGTCACTATGTAGCTGTGGCTGACCTTGAATTTCTTTTTTAAAAATATTTTTTATGGGGCTGGAGAGATGGCTCAGTGGTTAAGAACACTGGTTGTTCTTGCAGAAGACCCAGGTTCGAATCCCAGCACCCACATGGTAGCTAACTGTCTGTAACTCCAGTTCCAGGGGATCCAACGGCCTCTTCTGCCCTCTGCCGGCATTGCACGACACGGGTGCACTTACCTATACTCAGGAAATACACACATACACACAATACACAAAAAGTAAATCTGACAGCCTCTTCTGTCCTCTGCGGGGATTGCATACATGGGTGCACCTACCTACATGCAGGCAATACACAATACACACAAAAAATATATATTTTTTATTTATTATTTTTATTTTATGTGTATGAGTGTTATGCCTGCATGTAGGTAAGGACAGAAGAGGCTGTCAGATCACCTGGAGCTGGAGGACAGAAGAGGCTGTCAGATCCGCTGGAACTGGAGTTACCGACAGTTGTTAGCTGCCACGTGGGTGCTGGGATTCAAACTGGGGTCTTCTGCAAGAGCAGTGAGTGTTCTTAAGCCCTGAGCCATCTCTCCAGCCCCTGGCCTTGAATTTCTTATCCCTTTGCATCCACTTTCTAGTTACTAGGATTACTGGAATTACATGCACCACCATACCAGGTTTATGTGTTGCTGGAGATTAAACTCAGGACTTCATGCATGCTAAGCAGGCACTCTACCAACAGAACTATGTCCCTAGCCTCATCCCAAAGTTCCGTTCATTATTTCATGTCTACTAGTCACAAACACTAGAGGGGTAGGGGATGAAAGGGAGCCAACCCTGTCCTCAACAAGTGCAATCAAGGTCTTCACATGCTGTTTAACTGATTAGTTCATTTACTGAACATCAACTAATCTCTGGGCCCTGTGTCTATCTCTCCTAACTAGATCTGAAGCTTCTGGAGTGGGTAGGAGTTGTGGTTTATCCCTTTCCCCTCCTTTTCATCTCCTTTGTCCTAACACATAAAATATCTGCAGATATGGTAGAACCAGATGCCCTGGTGTGAAACCTGGTGACCTTTCACTTACAAGCTTCAGTTTCTTTGACTGTAAAATGGAGAGACCAATCATTCTTACCTCACAGGTTCTTAGGAAGAGTTGGTAAAGCAATCCTTACAGAACATGTAGCTTGGCATATAGAAGGTGCACAATGAATATCTGTAAATAAAAGGCTTATGAATCTAAATAGTATTGAATTACTTGTGATCAAAATTTGTCATCATAATAAGTCATACAAGTGTGCTTTCTTTCCTACTCTAAATTACAGGCTCATTGGTAATTTATTCATTTGGACTCTATGGCCAAAGATAGTACAAGGGTTGTCTTAGTTACTTTCTGTTACTGTGATAAAATTCTGACTAAAAGCAACTTGGGGAGGAAGGGTTTATTTCTTCTTACTCTTCTAAGTGACAGTCCATCACTGAGGGACAACAGGGAAGGGACTCAAGGCAGGAACCTAGAGGCCACAGAGGAATGCTGCCTACTGGCTTGCTCCCCTGGCCTGTGCTCAGCCTGCTTTATTATACAACCTAGGACTACAAGCCCAGGGGTGGTACTGCTCACAATGGGCTGGGCACTCCTACATCAACCAGCAAGTAAGACAATGTCTTACAGATATGGCCACAGGCCAATCCTATGGAGGCAAGGTCTCCACTGAGGTCCCCTCTTCCCAGGTGTGTCAAGTTGACAACTGAAGCACACAGGTAGACTTCATAAGTTCAGCAGTCTCAGGTTCCGAATGAGTAGCGTCCGGGTTCAGTAATCTCCTATCACCAAAAGTTTTTCCTCATTCATTTCAGCCTCGTTCCTCTCTAAATACTTTATTAAAAATTCATAGCAGAGGTCTGACTAGCATTTTTCCTGCTTTTACTGTTCCCCCAATATCCCTCCTCTCATGTGTGTGCCACAGAAGTGCTCACTAACTGCCAATACCCAGCAGGTAGGACCCACAGGTGTGAAGGACAGCCAGTTCACACAGCAGCCCAGAGCCGACACCTGGTGCTTCTAGTCCCAAAGACCTCAGATCTGTGGGGCCATGGTCTCCTAGCACAATGTCTGGCAGGCCTACAGGATGACAAGCACCCCTGCAGGAACAGACATGTTCCAGTCTTGTGCAACCTGTTCAGATATTGGTTGAGCATAATGAACAGAAAAGAGTCACCACGTTAATAACTCTAATATGAAGTTGCCACTTTGGCTCACACTTAGACTTCCCTTCAGTCTCGGTTGTCCTCAGCACAATGACTAGGCTTGAACTGAAAGAAGAGAATGCCAGGCTCCTGTAACAGTCACCATTGGCTGGCTGCCCCAGAGAAACATTTTTCTGTCACTCAGGATGGGAAGGGACTAGAATTCCAAGTGCCCCTGGACAGCCCAAGGTCTTCTCACTTCTTCTAAAAGCAATATTAGTTCACCTGTCTTGTTGAGAGCTGGTAGTCACCTCATCAATATTCACTGAGCATCTGCTTTGTCATGCTACATTCCTAACATAATATTAAAGCCTTCTAGGACAGTTAGGAGGCTGGCGAGAGTTCCAACTCTGCCACAGCAAGCAAGCACTGTGACCTTAGGCAGGTGGCTTCCCTTTCTGAGGTTCAAGGACTCCATCTACTAAACTTTGTACTTGGCAGCTGATGCCTGTGATCCAGCTCTGTTAAAGAGTCTGGTTCTTTAATAACATTCAATGTGTAGGTAGTGACAGTCTTGGTTAAGGAAATCCAGGCATGTAAAATACAAGTGCATGGATGCACCAAGTTCCACAAGGCTACAGGTGGTACAGGTTTGTTATCTGGAAATGCAGTCTTGAGATGAATGAGGACTTGAGCTGGACATAGGGAGAGACACGGGAAGAGGGCAGGGGTAAGTTTAAAAGGGCCTTGATGTGATAGGAAGGTTTCATGAATGGCTTCCCTTGCCCAAGTATCTCTGCTCCTTGCCTCTCAATCTAAGTTTCTACTCTGGGATTGAACCATTTAAGAGAAACATTGTTGGGTTGGGTCATCTCTGATGGGGTGGGGGGTTCTGCATGCTCAAAGCAGACCTCCAGAAAAGGGTGAGGGTCTTGCCTTTCTCAGGCTGTCAGGAGCCTGGTAGAATCTGAGGTTGTAACGGAGATGGGGAGCACTGAGGAGGATGGGAGGTGCTGCCGCAATTGCAGGATGAACTGGCCTCTGAGCCTGAAACCAAGGTTAGAAGACCTTGAATTAAATCCCAGAAGGCCCAGGAAGTCCGGCAGGGGAAGAAAAAAAAGGGGCGTGCACAGATTTGAATTCCCTAGGAGAGGTGCAAGCTGGGAGGGCAAGGAGCCTGCCCATTTCCCAACCTCGGAGGGGAGGGAGGGCGGCTCAGGAGATAGGGTGGGACCATCCCTGGGAAATTAACCCCAACAGGGAGGATTCACAAAAGATCCCGGAGCCGGGAAGGATTTGTAGTGCTGGGCAGCGCCGCCCGTTCGCCACCAGCGCCCCTAGAGCTGCCCCGCCTCTCCCTCCCCTCCAGCCCCACTGGCCGGAGCTGATATCAGCCCAGCTGCTCCGCCCTGTCACCAATGCAGGGACAAATGCCCTCCCGCTGCCCCTTTCTAGGCGCTCCCTACCCTGGCCCTGCCCCCTTGCCCCACCCTCGGCTCTGACCCTGTCCCCACCCCTGCCCTCACCCCATCCGGACCTCTGCCCGGACAGCGCTACTCTTGGGCCCGCCCATCGTCCCGAGCCACACCTCACCAGGCCCCGCTCGCTCCCCTGGCCCTGCCCTCACCCCGGTTGCGCCACCACCTCCTAGAGCTCCGCCCCTTTACAATGGCCCCGCCCCTATCTGCCTTCACTGCCCCACCTTCTAGGCCCGCCCACAGCCCCTAGCCACACCTCCCCAGGCTCCACCCCCTGGCTGCTCTCGCTCAGCCCCGCGCCCTGAAGGCTCTTTGCATTCGAGCACCCGGACGCCCTGACTCTCCCTCCTGTGAACCCCGCCCGTCTTAGGCCTCTCCTCTGCATTTTCACACCGCGCCGACCTCTCACCCGCCGCCTCCCTGGAGGGCCAAGGCTCGGCGCCTCTCCTGCTCGCGGTCGAGAGGTCGGCGCTGCCCGGGAGAGTGGGGCGGGATCCCTCCAGCCAGGTTTCGTCTAACACTGGGTGGTGGGCAGTGCCAGCTGTGGCTGACCCTGAGCCCCAAACACCGCCCTGGTTCTGAACAGCAGCACCTCCACCCGAAACCGACGGCTGCGAGTAGGGCAAGGCTGTGGCCCAGCTTTGGCTTGGGCACATTGCTTCCTTCTGCCTCAGTTGTTGCACCTGTAAATGGAGATAATCATGCTTCTGGAGTTGTGACTTCACAACAGTCATCAAAACTTCTTCCCTGCATTTGTGTTGGGCAGGGGAATGTAGAGGATGCTGAATCTTGGGGCCGCTGCCGTGTATGTGTGTGCACAATGGAGGCCACTTAGGGTGCTGCTAATCTTGCAGCAGTTAGGTATGAGGTTGACCCCCAGCCCAGTGGTATTTCTCAAATACCCTTGAGAAAAGTATTTCTACTCTTGCACACTGATCCCTTCCCCATCCCAGCACCTCGGGGACACCAACCTTGCCAAGTCAATGCTAGGATTAAATGGGATCCTGTGAGGACAGGGTCCAGGGCAGCTCTTAGCACATAGTAGGTACCTCTCAAAAAGTACACAGGCCTTGAAAGAAGGTGGAGATGGGAAGGCCAGATTCCCTGGCTACTACATCAGAGCTCTGGGGTGGCCAGATTCTGTAGTGGGGGGTCAACGTTGAGGACCATCCTTGGGGTCCAGTAGTATGACTGTAAGCAGATCTCAGGTGTCCCTGGGGATGACTGGAGATGGGCCCTTCAATCTTCTCCCACCAGAGCTAGGTGACAGCAGCCACTGGGGCTCATGAAGGGATCAAAGTGTTCCTCAGTCAGTGACTACTATAAGACTAACATCTTCAGCTTCAGCTTTACCCCCCACCCCATCCTGGCTTGTCCACCTCCCATCCTGGCAGAAGAAAGGAATGAAAGGCCAGTTGGGACGTTAGCCCTGTGAAAAATCTCTGCCCCTTAATGACCATGAGCATGCACTTGGCTGGACCTGGTTACTGCCCTGGCTGGTGGCTTTGTAAGTGGAGCTTTATAATGAAGGGTTGGCCAGATGATGTTTTAGTAGGGTTCCTGAGCCACACCCATCTCCCTGCTGCTCAGGCTTGTAGGAATGGGGAGGGGAGAAGCCATACCTTAGGGGTGCAGGGTGGGTGTTCACTCTCAGCAACCATTCTGTGAACTAGGGTCTCTTTGGTGGCAAGGAAATGGGACAGGTTTTCTGAGGCAGCCCAGGAAGGCCTGCTATCTCCCCTATATCATTCCTACAGCTGGGAGGACCCTAGTGAGCCAAACTTCTGCCTTACAGTCGAAGGAAACAACAGAAATGAAGGTACTTGCTATAGGTTCATGTGTCTTTCCCGGGGTACAGCCGGTGATCTTTCTGTTCACTATACCATTACTGCCTCTAGCTCATTTGGTTAACAGCAACAGCCACACCTGGGAACCTGTGGACCAAGGCTGAACAAAATCTCCCTGAATCCATTTTGCAAAATGGAAATAGAGGTGCACTCATTCTGTTGCCAGAAAGTGCTTCAGAAAGTGAGAAAAGTGCTCCAAACAGCCACCGGCCACCCTGCTTTCCTTGGAGGGGGTTAATAGTGGGCAGTGGGCAACAGCTCCTGCCAAGTCAGGGGGATTTGCCTTTATGATCAACACTGCAGGCTCCATGAAGAGTCCAAGGGCACTGGGCTCTGAGTACTAATATGCATTTTTATTCTGCAATAATTTTCATACCAAGTTCAAGAGGTACCAGCTCCAAGTACATAAAACCAAATAAAATTAAATTAATTGATTTTATTGAAACCTGCTGCAGTTGTATTCAAGCCCACAGCCAGGGGCCTGACCCTCATGAAATACCAAAGGGGCCTTTGAAATAATTAAATTAATCATACCCCGGGTTATACACAAGGGCTTGCTCCTGTACTTACAGCCAGAGACAAAGGGGCACGTGGCCACCACATAACCCAAAATGTGATGCTGTGTACAGACAGGAGCCAAAGATCCAGACTTCTCAGTCCGGGGTCAGACTCTTTTTAGCAATACACACACACACACACACACACACACACACACACACACACACACACGTATACACACACAAAAACATACCAACACACACACAATAACACACACACACATCCGCTCTAACACACTCT
>NW_008360327.1:1277914-1283254 GCF_000622305.1 Nannospalax galili | reverse complement strand
CACACACACACACACACACACACACACACACACACACACACGGCTATTCACACAAAATCATACCACCACACAAACATTACCACACACAAACTTACCAGCTAGAACACTGTCTTTCTCTTTGCCTAGCTTGGCTCAGGCTTTCTATCTGTCATTCTTCCCATTCCCAGCTGGACTAGGATGCTGCTGCCCTTTCTTCTTGGCTGTGTTTCCAGGAGGAATCATTTTGCATCACCAAGCACAGGCAATAATAAACCCCTTGAAAGCACAGAGTGGGTCCAGGCTCTTGGACCTCCTGGGGAACTCAGTGTAAGTAACCAGGCTATGGTTAATTTAACCATTTTAAGGACTGCACATGAAAGAATCTCCAAACATTTATTAAATACCTGCTGTGTGCTAGGTATTTTTCAAATGACTCTATGCTCCTAACTCATTTTGTTCTCACTCCAACCCCCGTTTCTCCCTCTCCAGTTGGTATTATTGGTCTTTTATTTTGAGTCTGGGTCTCCCTTTATAGCCCCGGCTGGACTCAAACTTGATCTTCCTACCTTTGTTGCTTGAGGCTAGGATTACAAGCATGTGCCACCATGCCCAGATTGTCCTTATTTTAAAGAGGAAGATATTGAGGCACAGAAAGATCAAGTAACTTGCCCTAAGCCAGGCTACCCAGTTGGTAGAAGGCACAGAGCATGTTGCTTCCTGGCATGTCTTATATAAGTTTCACAGACTCCAATGCAGAGCCCCAGTGGTGTTACCTCTTGTGAAGACATCTCTGGCAGCAACTAGGGGCTCAAGATACCAACACCAGGGTAGAAGGGACACTGGCCAACCCTTCATTGTACAGAGAAGAAAATTACAAGCCAGCAAAGGGAAGGTTCTTGTCCAAGGTCACAAAGTAATTCAGAGAGAACAGGCTGCCTTCTGCTGGCTCCCACCTCTAAGTACCTCTGCCTGGAAAACAGTACTGTTGGTTCCTGTGTTTGGGGCTAAGAAGAGACTTCAAATCAACCTGTTCTTTAGAGACAGCGTGCCACTCTCTGGGGCACAGCCCTTTGTATACATATTCAGGGAGCAAGCTCCCAGACCATGACCTCCCCAGCACCTACTCTTCCTTGCTTTAACCTGCCTGGCCACCTTAGGAGACAAAGCCTATACTCTATCCTTGTGTACAGCAAGCTTTCAAAGCACCTTCCCAACCCTTCATCCACTTCTTACCCAACCCTCTCACTACCAAATGCTCTGCCCTCAAAGTTAACCTCAAAATGGAGCCTGGCTGCTGGCCAACAGGCATCTCCTCCATAACTGTAAACTCGAGCAGTCAACATTAATCAGGGGCACCATCATCCAAACCATGCCTATTCCTCACAGCCCAAATTTGCACTGCCTGGCCTGGGTGCACCAGCGTTGTCCTCAAGCAGGCTCATTTTACAAGTGAGGAGACTGGTAAAAGGAGCTGAGTGGCCTGCCCAAGGATACAAAGATAGTGCTAGGTGGGGACTGGCTCAAAAGTCCAGGATTTCTCTCTCTTTTTAAAATCACCAACAAAAATCACCTCTCTGGCTCACCTATATAATATATGACCCTCCACCCTTTTGAGAAGGGTGAACTACACCCTATGTAGTTCAGGCTGCCTTTGAACTCAGTCTTCCTGTCTCAGTCTCCCAACCGCGTGTACTACAATGCTCAGCTTTTCCACATAGTTGTTGGTTTTTTTTTTTTGTTTGCTTGTTTGTTTGTTTGTTTTAGACAAGACCTCACTATATAGCCCTGGGTAGCCTGGAACTCACATCTGCCTGCCTCTGCCTCTGCCTCTGCTGGGATTAAAGGCATGTACCACCTCGCCTGTCCCCCCTCCCCACAGTGTTTGACTGCTGCTCTCTTTGTCTCTTTTTAGGAGAATAATTTTTAATTGTGGTAAGTATAAAAATAAACATTGCTATTTAGACCATTCTAAGTGTGCAACTAAATGGCATTAAGTACATTTACAATGTATGACTGTCACCACTGTCTGTTTCCAAAACTCATTAATCCAAACACACTGTGTCTATTAAACAGTACCTTCCCCTTCCCCTGCCCTTAGTCATCTCTGACATCCTCTTGTCCCTATAAATCTGCTGTTCTAGATGGTTCATATAAGGCAGCATTGGTGTTTTGTGTCAGCAGAGCCAGTTCTGCTACAGGGTGAGGAAGACTCCTCAGCTTCTCACCTGCCAAACAGACCTAGAAACAGAATCCACCTTCCCATTGGGGATGCTGTGGGAGAGATGCCACCATGGGGGACACCATCTAGGAGGGCCAGTGGTGGGTTCCCTGGTTCCTCAAACACAAGAACTGGTTCAATTCAAAGTCATAGCAACAGGGCTGATAAAAGAGCATATTTTAAAAAGAGTCTCCATCAGGAAGACACAGCAAGAGGACATGCCAGCAATCCCAGGGACAGCAGCCTCGGATAGACAACACTGAGAGATGGCTTTACTTAAGTGTGTCTAGAAGCTGTTGTCTATACTAAAACAAGCCCTTTGGGAATCAGTCAGGGAAGCCTGTTAGTGCCTTAGTGCCTTCTGTACCCTGAGCAAGAAGGTGGCTAGGCAGTGTTGTCATTACTGAAGTGGATGGGGTAGCTCTTGGTTATATTTCCTACTTCCAGCACCCAGCCCAGGCAGAGGCCTCTTTCTCCATCTACAGGATCTACCCCCACCCACCCCCCACTCCTCACCCCTACCCCAAGGCCCAGGCTGAACTGGCCTAAATCCCTGTTCAGCCTTTGGATCCCTACACCACCCTTCCAGCAGTGCTGTCTGTGCCAGGTTCTGCACAGTGGCCATCTAGAAGTGGTCTTGAGATCCAGCCCTACTTGGCCAGAAAGAACATCTAGAGCCTTCCTCCACCCTCACAAGCCTCACACCCCATCCTGAACCTCAACTCAACTCAGAAAGGTCTCATGGACCTGTGATCTGCTCCAGGCTATGACCACATACCCACCCTCCTCTCTTCCCCTCCCAGGGGCTGGCCTACCCATTTCCTCTGCCCTTTTCACCCTTTGGCGCCAGGGCTGGCTATTCTGAGTCTTTGGCCCAGCGCCTTCCTCCTTCCAGCTGCTCCTTTACTGGGGCCTCATTTCTTGCCTTTCCTCATTGGAGTTAACTGTTAGCACACACACACCCTGAAAGCATGTGGCACTAAGATAAAGGAGCACCCAAGGCTGTAACTCAGCACAGACCCAATGCCTGCGTTACCTATTGGAAATGTTACATAGGAACCACTGCATTGCAAGGTTGAGTGGTTGAGCAGTTGAGTGGGAGGGAGGGAGAGGGAAAGAGGGAGGAGAGGAGGGAGGGAGGGAGGGGAGAGGATGAGAGCAGTCCTTTCCTCCTTACCAGAAACAAGTAAGAGTAAGCTCCAAGAGGATAGAGAGTCCTTTTCTGGACACCCCCATTTCTCTCTTCTGTTGGAACACAGCAGCCCCTGGGATTCAGGATTCTTTTGAGAAGATGTGAGGACAATTACTGTAGTCCTTATAAAATCACACTGAATGATATGTTTGAAAAGATAATTTTCTGTGTTCTGCTCAGGGAAAAAGTTTTCCATAAAAGCAGTCACAGGCTGAAAAGGTGCTGCCCACATCAGTAGGGTTTCAGATCTTTGCCAGAGGGGAGGGAAGAGGAAAGGACCACAAAAAGGAAACATGTCTGGCCTTGGTGACTAAGAACACATATCCTGATGGTGTCATGGTCAAAATTCACTTCGTGGAGCTTATCGTTAAGCACAGATCATCGGGGAGCCAGGGAAGAGCCTGGCACAAAGCATAGATGGGTGTGAGGGTCCAGGGTGGTAGTCCCTCTGATAAGATGTCCTGACCTCCTGGGTGAAAGATACAGCAGGACAGCTCCTGGGGTTTCTGTTCCAAAGCTTACAGATCCATAAAGGCCAGCAGTGCAGCAAATGCATGGTCTATGTTCAGGTTTTATCCTAAACATGGCACAAAAACCACAGCCATAAAGAGGGGGAAAGTGACAAATATGATATTAGATAAAAGTTAAAATCTTTGACATGATGAATATACCATAGCCAAGTTCAACAGAGTGGGAGAAAGTGTTTGTGCTATATGCAACAAAAGTTTAAATCTAAAATAAACAAAGAACTCCTAAAAACCAATTAAGAAACAAATATAAGGTCCAGTAAAATTATTTAAACCAGGAACTGGGGCTGTGGCTTAGTGGTAGAACACTTGCTTGTCATGGCCAAGGCTATGGGTTCCATCTGTAGCATTAAAAAAAAAGTTTTCCACAGCTTAATTTTTACTGTTTTTAAATATAAAAATCATCTGTTTAGAGCAGATGAAGAATGGGGTTGGGGACAGAAAATTGCTCAGAAAGGGCACCAGGATAAAGATCTAGAACTTGGAATCTAATCACTTGTCCTGTGAGACCTCAGGCAAATTGTTTCCCCTGTGTGGGACAGCTTCCTCTTTAATGTTTGAATGGAAATTGCATCAAGAATGGTATTTATTAGTCTTGTGATTTTTGCACCAAAACTAAAGTGGCTTCCTATACCCCTCTGCCCTGCCTACAACATCCTTCAAGGTACTTAACACCCTCTCTTTCTCTGCCCATGCCAATGTTAGAAATTGATTAGAAACAGAAAACTTTTGCATCTTCTCAGCTGCGGACTCTGAGAGCATGGGAGGAAAGTGGAAGAGCTAAGACATCTGACCACTAGGAGCCATGGTGAGTATTTCAACTGGCTCAGGAATCCTGCTGCTTTGGGAGTCTGCCTGCACCCCAGGATCCACTGTTCAGGTAGCTAGCTGCCTGGGGACAGGGATTAGGCCAGGGCTAGATAATAGTAAGGTGAGGATTAAAGGAGAGCGCTCTCCTTTGATTTGCATCCCCACACATACTGCTAAGCACACAGCTGTACCTGTTTCCACCTCAGGATTTCCTCTACCATAAAATGGGCTCATCCTCTCTACCCCAAAGAATGTGCCCTTACCACACCACTGGGCACACTTCACAGAGAGCCTTGCCCTGTCTTACACAACTGATTTATCCCTAAATAAGGCTGCTACTACCTATATGAGCTTGAGCTGTGTCAATAAAGGGACCAATCAAAGGAGGATCCCAGAGGGCTGAGAGGGCTGGACCACGGTTCCACCTCACCCACTTGTTGACTTGTAATATCTGGCACGTTATCTTACACACAGAAGGCATAAAAATGGCGCACACCTTTAATCCCAGCACTCAGAGGCAGAGGCAGGCAGATCTCTGTGAGTTCGAGGCCAGCCTGGTCTCCATAGCGAATCCAGGCCAGCTGGGGCTACAGGGAGACCCTGTCTCAAAAAGA
>NW_008360327.1:1244821-1277853 GCF_000622305.1 Nannospalax galili | reverse complement strand
TTATTTTGATATATCACAGTGAAAGATTTATCGTCCTCTTTTTTTTTTTTTTTTAAAAAAAAAAAAAAAAAAAAAAAAAAAAAAAAAAAAAAAAAAGTATCTATGGAATGAACAAATGAATTTACGAACGAGGGTGACAAAGATCAGAGAGGTGAAGGACTTCCTGAGGTTCCATGGCACATTAATTACCTTGAGAGGGTTGGGAAGTCCATCTTTATCGTGACTATAATGGAGAAGAGAAAGCAGCCAAGTACACTGGCTCATGGAGCCTTCTGTTTGCCAGGGCAAGTCCCTCCCATATTGCACCTGCTTTCCTTTATAATAATACCAGTTATTTCCAAAAGTGTCCCTTTGGAGACAATGAACTGTCTGTCCTCCATATTGTGAGGGAGAGTAGAGGAAGAGGCTCTTTTTCCTGACTCCAATCCTTAACCTTAGCCAGAAGTACAATTAAACTGTCATTTCATTACCTATTCGTTGAAAGCCTCACTTGAAACTTGCTTACTCAAAGACTACCTTCCCCCAATAAAGCAAAGATGCAGATCGGGTGCTCTTAGAGCATGACCTGTATGATGGGGTGGTGGGGTGCTCTACTGCTTCACTGCTCCCCCCACCCCCCTGAACCACTAAGTGAGTAGGTCACAGGCCCTGCTGAATATCCTTACTGGACTGGATGACTATGGGCACAGGTTTACCAGGCCTGGCTTAAGCATCAGGTCAACAAGTACCTGGCCTTTCTATTCTGGGGGGTGGTGGGGTATCTGGGTCCATCAGAAGTGAACAGGGACTCATTCCTCACAGCTTCCGGTGGACTTGGCCACCTTTCCAGAGGTTGGGCATGTTGAGATGAGAACTGGGCTCCTCAGCTCCATCCTTCAAGCTAAGTGTTGGGTTAGGGGTATCAGGAAGACATCAGGAACAAAGAGAGGCATTCCACCAGGGAAGCTTGCCAAGCCAGGGGCAGATGCAGAGAAGGCCATTTTCAGACCTGTTTTCTCATGGTTTCGCTGTGGGGGGAGAGGGCTGCCCTCCTGCCTGGGGGTGGGGCAGGACTATGACCCAGTATGCCTTAGGAGAGTCTATGTGGAGCCCCCATGTATCCATGTACAAGGGCTCCATAGATACCCCTCCCAAGGCTTTCCTGTACCAGCTCCTCTCCCATCCCACCCCCATGGCCATGATCTGCACTTGTCTGATGTGACTCCAGGCTTCCTCTTGCTGCTCTCCAGGTATGCCACATCAGTATGGTACTTCCCTTGGACGGCTGCCTTCACTTCTTGACCACTATGCTCTGCACTCTGCACACAGCCTGTTTGCAGCATTTAACTAGCTGCCTAGCTGGGAGTGGCATAAGAAACTGGGGCATGGGGGTGATGAGTCCCGTTCTGCTAAGCCTAAATCCCCTTGGCAGCAGGTCTCCCTGGCACTTTCTCTGGCCCTGTTTGAGCCCGTGGAGCTCCACATCCAAGCTCCCAGGCTCGGCTATGAGCTGAACAAGAGAAAAGCTGGTCTTATGGCTTCTTCCCCAGTTTGGGGCTACCCACTTCCCAGAAGGAGGAACCTGGCCACTCTAGCATCTCTTGACCAGCATTTCAGAGACTAATCTTAACAACTGAATGGCTGGAGAGGACTTAGACAAGCCACTGTCTGTGATGGGAGAGACTGTTACACGTGAGGACAGACACTGTATTCATCATCACAGGCTAGCCCCAGTCAGCTGGAACATTCTCCACAGAGGTTGGCAGGTGACCTTCAAGTATAAGTTGTTCCCCTGGACTGCCATGGACCACAGGTTCGCAGTAGGTGTCTGTGAGTGCAAAATGGTGTCTTGCTAGAGGCAGCTGCTATTCCAGGTACATTTACTAAATCACTGGATCTTCCAGTGGTTGAAGACATGGAAGCTAAGGCAGGACACAAGGCTTCCCTAAGGTCACTCAGCAAGTGTCAGGCAAGAGGTCAAACTATTCCTTCATGTTCAGAAAGACTATGGTCTTTCCAGTTGTGTCTAGCGGGTTCAAAGTTGAAAAGGAAGCAATTCCAGCTCCATGTTAGTTCAAAGAGGCAAACAGTCTCCAGTTTACAACGACCTATGATAAAAAATGAGATACAGCAAGAAAAGCTGGAACCTACACATGTAGGTGGCAGGCAGGGAGAAGGTCATTCTCCCCTGGGGTTTGACAGGCACCTGGGACAGAGAGGCTACAAAGCCATGCCCAGAGCAGGGTAAGGCTGGGAAAGCTGACAACTGGGTTTGAAACAGTGCCCTGGTGGGAAGCTCCTGATGTGAAAAGCCTTCCCAGCAGTCCTGAAATATGGTGATGTGGCTGGTTCCCCAGCTGGTGGAGTGCAATACAGGGTAGGGTAGGGAATCTGGGGGTTCTGGGGAATCTGATCCAGGATGTTTAATTCTCAACAGGGGCTGCAGGATTGAAGGAGGTAGAAGGGTAGGAGTACGGTCTATATCTGCCCTCCTTCCCTCCCTCCCTTCACTAGACTTCTAGATTTTGCAACCTCCTGGCCTCCATCAGCAGGAGCCAGGGGAGCAGATAAGCCAGCTTGAAAGGACACTGCAGCCACATCGCTTGAGGCTTATTATTTTCCTCACACATTTGATTGACATGACCCATGGAGCCACTGAGAAAGGTTTTTGCTGGGCCCTTTGCTGGGCCCCTTGCAGGGGCTGGGGAGGAGAGAGCAATGAAGCCCTGGGTCCTAGGTGGCCCTCCCTCAGGGGCAACTTGGGGTGCAGAAATTGGCAGAATCTGCTGCCTCCTTAGTTCTCTGCCTGCTTCCAGCTCTTCCCTTTTTCTCCTTTGTGGGTCAGTACCATACACGGTTTAGAAACTCCCACTCACAAGATTGCCAGGAAGGCCTCTACCAAAGAGGGAGAAGAAGCCCAGGGACTTCCAGGAAGGGAAGAAGGGGGGACAAGTCTGAGAGTCTGGCCATGTGAACACAACCCTAAGCCTATTGCAAGGCATTAACTTGCTGTGAGGTTCCCTACACCTTAGTTTCCACTTCTACCAAATGGGTCTATGGTGCCTTCTTCTAGCCCTGACTTTCTACAGTCCTGGAGCAAGGCCCCTCTTCTCAAGATGTTTCTAGACCTGAGTTGACTTCAACTTTTGGTACTATTTGCTGGGGATGGAACCTAGGACCTATGAATGCCAAGCAAGGGCTCTACCACTGACCCACCTGACCCCTCTCCGGCCCTGTGTTAGTTTTCATGTCCTATCTTTTGATTTGACTAGTCACACTGTGTCATGGATGTTGGACTTGATACCTAAGAAAATCATGGATTACTCAAAATACAAGAAATAAATGATTCTTGAACTGCTCTAAGCAGGCCTAATGCCAGTTAAAAAATGTTGTCAACAAGTCTCTTATTTAATTTTGGTATCAGCTCTGGGAAGAGACCACTTTCATTTCCTCCACTGGGGCATCTTTCTTACATTCAAGTCCAAGGTGGTTTCCTGCCATCTTTGGGATAAAGTCCAGGCTCCTCCCTTCCATCTCTTCAGTGCCATATCAACTCCTGCCATTCCTGACATGGACAGGATCTGATAGCCAAGCTGCCCACCCATACAATCTCATTGTGCACCTAACTCTCCTCTCCACCCTCTCCCATTCCATCTCACTGGGATCTTCCCCCAAGGCTGAACTCAGCATTAAAGGAAGTGCTCACCCATAGGTTGTAGTCCCACCCTTGAAAAGCCCTCAGAGGAAGCACTCATGGGAAAGACAGATAAATATGGGGCAGGGACCACATGAAACAACCCAGTGGAAATGAATTGAATTGGAACATGGATGTAGGTTCATGATTCCTAGAACAGGAATGTGTGTATGTAGATATGTGTGTGTGTATGTGTGTATATATATGTGTGTGTGAATGTATATGCATATTATTATGTGCAAACATATTCACACTTATTGAAAGGCATGTGGACATACAGATGTATATCATGTATGTAGTTCCTAGTTTCATCCTTTGAAGAGCCAAGAAGTAAAGATTCCAGAAGCGCTGAGCAATTCAGTGCCCAGATCTTGGACTCTAATCTTATTGCCTAGGATGAGGAGCCAGGAATCCTCAGAGAAAGGATTGATTTCAGGATAGAGCAGGGCAGGTGCAAGATGGGTCTGGAGCCTCTTCTTAGGACAGAAAGTAAGAGCCTGCTCAAAGAAATTATGGTATATCAACTCTCATGGAAGTTTGCTTGAAGGGCCCCCACTCATTAAATCTGAAACAATTTAAACACCAAAATAATTGGGCAGAAAAATAATAAACCATTAGGAAAATAGGGATTAATGAGTGCACACAGATAATAAAGAGATAAATAAATCTGGGCCAAGTGGTAGATCTGGAGGCATGCTAAAGTTGGATAAACATCATTTTGCAACCATCATTTTAAGGACCAGATGAGGGAGAGCTGTGAATGGTTGTTGCACCTCAGGAAAGTGTCTAAGTAGCCAGGCACGTACATGGTGTTAAAGCACTTCCCACAGACTGCTGCCTCATTCCAATGGAGAAAAACAAGCAAGCATGAAAGATAAAGGTAGACAATAATACCTGGACAGAGGCAGGTGGAGCTCTGTGAGATTGAGGCCAACCTGGTCTACATAATGTGTTTCAGGCTAGTTGGGACTACAGGGAAACCCTGTCTCAAAAAATCAAGCAAAATCAACCTCAGCAAGTAAGGAGTGCCTATAAATGTGATTCTCCAAGAAAGACCAAGAGAGACTATACTGAGGCAGAGGTGAGAGGCTGGTCAGTTCAGGGTCAGCCTAGGCTACATGGAGAGACAATGTCTCAAACACACAAACAAAATCACCCCCAAAGAGCAAAGCTATACAGGATTCTGACCAAGAACACATAACCTGGATCTAATCACAAGGAAATATTAGATGAAATGGAAATTTTTTATTAAAAATAAGAGGGAGGCACTTTATTTGTCAAAAATGTCAATGTCCTAAAAGACAAAGAAAGGCTGTAAAAATGTCCCAGGTGAAAGGAGAGTAAGGAGACCCTTAGAGAAACAAAACTGATATTCTTTGACAAAATGGAATATAAAGGACAGCTTAAATAAGAGTATGGATTAATATTAAATGTGGTTATGTCAGGGAGTGTGTTTGTCCTTTGCAAATACATGCTGGATTGATAAGGGATATGAAGGGCGATGGTATGTCCAACTTACCCTCAGATGTTCTAGAAATGATGCATTCTTGTACACCCAAGTGTATGTATATGTGTAAATGATAGGCATAATACAGGTGGCATAGTAAATATCTAGGAAATAAGGCTATAAGAGGAATTTGAATTATTTTCATTTTTGACCACTCTTCTGTAATCTAAATAAAAATGTAAATGAATGTTCCAATATTAGCAAGCTTCCCTGCTCTGCAGGTGTGCCTGAATGTCCCCAGCTGCTGTCTTCTTCCAGGTACACACTGTCCCCAGCTAGGGGAAAGTTCCAGAGTCAAGCTAGCTGATTGGACTTGTGGCCTTGGAGAAGTGACTACTCTTGAGGTCCCTGTTTCTTCTTCTGTGGGACTATACCAAGCTTGGGCAGTTAGCAAAGCAATCTCACCTGCAAGCGCTGAGCTCAGCTCTGCCAGAGGCACCAGGGATTGCTATCTTATACTTTCCTGACATTGTTTCCTAGCAGATTTTTTCCACAGTCAGTTGAGAGCTGCCTACCTTTCCCAAAGGCACCTGAGAGTCTAGAACAAGGATGTCCAGGGCTGACCTCTACCTGGCAAAGCTCCACTGTGAATTATAGGCTCCTGCCAGGCCTCAAGGGAACTCAGGCCCTTGCACTCTGACCTTGAACTACACTTGTCCTCACCTACAACATGCTTTTCTTTGGGTTTGACCTCTTTCAAGGCTGCCTTGGACTCCTGGCCCCCTGCATAGGTATTCCAGTCCCCACTATAGGCTCCTTCAAGGCAGGGTGCAATGTATCACTCTAGCTTGGATTCACTCATGGTCTCACCACTTGTTCCAAGGGAACCCTTGTGACAGTGCTATTGTTCCCAAGTCCTTGCCAAAATGAAGCATGAGTTTTGATCTCTGGAAAATTCATTCTCATTCTCTGTCTCCCCCATTACCCCCAGGATTTTCTTGGAGGCCTTGGAATTGTTCCTCAGATCAAGCTTGCCTTGATCAGACCTCTGGGCATACTGTCCACACTGGTCCATTATTTAGGAGCAAGTATGCTGAGCTGTTGCCTTCCTTTTGGCCCTCCAGCCTGCCTGTCACCTTTTCCCACTAAGCATTGTGCCCCAGAAGGCAGACTGAAGCCATAGGCTCTCAAGCCTCTGGCTTCCTATTGGGTTCAGCAATAAGGAAGAAAGGAATGGAGACCAGAGGGAGTGAGGTAGGTAGAGGTCTGGAGTTTAATGCCTTGTCTCCCTTTCTTCATGCTGACCGTATCCCTGGATCAGATACCATAGCCTCCCATGCTGACCCAGCTCTTAGTATGCCTCCCTCCTCCTCCTCCTCTCTTCTGTCTCAGAAGAAACAGTCTGAATATTAACAGCTTCAGTGGCTGCACTGGGTCTTAAGACCCTGCCCCCCACCCTATACACACACACACTTTGCCCTGGCCTCTGGACTCAACTCCCTTTAAAGTGCCCACTCTTGACTGTGCCACCTGTTTGCTGCCCTGACGTAGACAGACACCTGTGGAGGTGCAGCTCCCTCAGGAATGCGTTCAGATTTTCTGTGTAGCTGGTGCCCTCAGTGAGGGCCTCTACCTGTAAGGCAGGCACACATTGCCCAACAAAAGCCAGGCCTGCTATGCCAGGCCTCACCCTGAGGCACACTGCTTTCTGTTCCAACTTCGTTTCATCTTTTCATGAGTTACCATTCACTGAGAAGCAGTACACGAAGGGAATGAAAAGAGAGAAAAGTTGGTGGAGAATGCCTTTCTTCTTGGCTAAACCCTTTGTTAGGTGCTCTTTAGGAGCTGGATTCAACAAGAGGAGCATGTGGCAGAAAGCATGTTCATCAAAATTGGTTCTGAGAGACACTTGGGGCTCCTTATTATGCATTCTATTAAAATTGGAATATTAACTAATGCCTGTTGCAGTGTCAGAGCAGACCTGGCAACTCCTCTGATGCATTCATTGTCTGCTTGAAAGTGGAGAAGGAGGTCTTTTATGTGATGTCTCTGTCAAGGCCATTCTGTCTTCTGCCCTATGGCAGAGAAACTGGCAGCTCCAGGACAAAGTAATGGAACCAGGCATGTGCCCCACTGTGCTAAGACCTGAGGGTGAGGCAGCTTCCAACTTACCCTGCACTGGAGCTGCTGAGGACCACAGGGGAGCAGCAAGGAAGGCCCACCTGGTCCTAGGAGGGTGGGTTCCCATATGCAGGAAGGCCAACCTGGTCCCAGGAGAGTAGGCTCTTATATGAATATGGGAGTACTGTTTGTGAGTGGGTAGATGGGATGAAGAACAGAGACTTTGTTTAAAAATCAGAACTGCTGGGCAGTATTCTTTGCTCCCCTTTGTAGCTTCATCTCTGGAAGGAACAGCATAATACAAACTCATTCCAATTCTCCATTGGGAAAGAATGCTTTAAGCATTTGGAGTGCTGGCAT
The DNA here is from genome assembly GCF_000622305.1 of Nannospalax galili. Classification (NCBI taxonomy): domain Eukaryota; kingdom Metazoa; phylum Chordata; class Mammalia; order Rodentia; family Spalacidae; genus Nannospalax; species Nannospalax galili. Next base: position 1,270,252 of record NW_008360327.1, on the reverse strand, counting down.
CACTCAAAGGTTTCATGGTGGCACTGTAATCACTCTCCTAGGGATATTGCACAAGGCCTTGTGCAGTCAACTGCTTTGAGGGTTCTGTGGTGGAAACAGGGGCCCTAACTGACAAAGGTTCTCCAAATGGCTGAGCAGGGCTTGTGCCTGGGTCACAGGCTAAATGAGTGCATGTCCAAGGACTTTCCAGCTAGTTGGAGAGAATGAGTTCTGTAGGCCAAATGTGGGGCTACAGGTGGGTGGTGGAGACAGGATTCCCAGGGTCAGGTTGGTGGGCCCAGGACTGCTTTTCAGGGGAGGTGGATGGACAGGACATTAAGCATGGGGAGGACAGTGAACACCAACAAGCACCATGAAGAATGTTACTGAAAAGTTCAGGGATCAGGATGGTAAGAACGGAGCAGGGAAATGTGAGAGGTCAGGCTGGAAGGTCCTTAAGTATAATCCCAGATATTTCTCTCTTCCCTTTGTTTCATCAAGCAGCCCTAACTTTGCTATTAATCTCCCAAGACAGATCTTGTTGATCAATGTTGATTTCCCCTGTACACCTGTTCCTGTTTCAAATGAAAATGTATTATGAAATCACTCCATTCGGCTGCTGATTACCATGGCAATCAGGCGTGCTCACTGACAGGCCAGCACTCCTCTTGAAGACAAGATTCTACAGATAGGCGCTTTCATGCCACTTACACCTGGCTGGGGAAGGAAGGGGAGTAAATGGGGATAGGGTGGAGTTGGGGGATGGGGTATTCTTCTTGTAGAGAGGTCTAAGTAGGCAGTATAGCCCTAAGAGCTTAGGAGGATCTTCAGGAAGATGGGGTTGGGTCAGAGAGGGGACAGGTCAGTGGGAGGGAAGCCTGTTGATACACAGCCTTGCAGCAAACAATCCAAGGCTGCATCTAAGCTACCAGCATCTAAGGTCAGGCACCTTGACTAGTATATCATTCAATCTCCCACTTAGGGCAGAGTCCACCTCTGTGGCCTCCTGGAACATTACAAACATGTGACTATTATTATTGCTTTTCTAGAAGTGTTAGAATGGTCTAGAACTAGGGCTTAGGGTCTGATGAATGCTCAGGCTGCTTGACATTATTTACTCTTGATGTAATCTGCTGTAAGTTTTTCAAAAGATCTCAGCAGACTGCTTGACTTCAGATCCCAGCTCCAACGCTTAGTGGTGAGACCTGGAGCAAATGATTTAACCTTTCTGCTCCTTTACAATCGTAAAGAAAGTATATGACCACAGAGTTGTTGTGTGGATTTAGTTAATATATGTGCAACAATTTGGACAGTACTGGTACCCTGAAAGCCCTCAAAGGTCAGCCACTCATACCTTTGAGACACCTCTGCCATTGTCATAGGGGAGGGAACTGAGGTCAGGCCACAGGGAGGACTGGACCAGATACACTGAACTTGCTCTCTGACACTATAGAAGACTTTCTTTTGATGCAAGAGTGTGTGGGGCTGAGTGTTCAGAGAACTAAAGCATCCTTGCTGTAGTTCACATTATAACCCCCCTGGGATGAGACAGAGCCTCTTTGACCAGCAGAGCAGGAGGTACAGAGGGGACAACCAGGAGCCTGGACTATGCACAAACATTGCCTTGATTCTTCCTCCCAATGCCCCTCTTGCTGCTACCCCTGCTGAACCAGAAGTCTGGGGTCCCCAGAGGCCAGAATTGCCCCATCATGGTAGACAAGACCAAATGCCAGACTCTCTTAACACTTTCTCCCAAGGATGTCTGTCTGTACTTTGGTGCTGTACTTTGATTAACTTAAGCTACATCTACAACACCTTCTCAAGCTGTAAGCTCAAGTAAGTCCCTTACTGTGACTGAAGCTTTGGAAGCTCAGCCAATGGCACAGGGCTCCAGCACACTTACATCCTGAAAGGATAAGAGCATCTCTCATATTTACTAGCCCCTACAATTGCCCATACTCATGAGATGCTGTCTGAGAGGTATACCCACCATGAGGTTAGAACCTTCTCAGGCTACTGTAGGCCCCATGTTGCCTCTCCTTTTCATATCGTGACATTTGTCATTAATGGCATTGTCTTCTACTGCCACAGACAGTGAACCATGCAAAGTAGGCCAGGAGCTGCTGTGGGCTCTGTATTACAGAACCCACACACATGTGCAGTGACAGGCCATTATTCTGTGTCCTGCAAGCTGCAGTGATAAGGAAACTCCACCAATTTAATCTTTTATCTGGTGCAGGACGAGGAAAGATATTATTTCAATCTAGATAATGATTCAATTTCTTGAACGGAAATGAGATTTTTTTTTTCATGGCCTCATGGGGGTACCACCAAAATCGCTCTTGGGGCTGGAACAGGCCATGTACAAGTTAGAGGAGTTCTTATAATAGGGGCGTGTGGGGGTGAACCGGAAGAAGGAAGCTTGCTTGTAAGAGAGAAGCATACACATTGGGCCAACAAGGCTTCCAAAGAAGTATGATTTGGATATTCATAAGCATTAGATCAAACCCATGAGACCTAGATTCAGAAGAAGTATGCAGTTTAAGGAGCTAGCCTGGGATCCAGTGAGGTACATAACATGGATATACAGACTAGCCCAGCTATAAAAGGGCCTTAGAAGTCTTCTGCGTCTGACTGCTTGCTGCATAATGATTTCCTGGGTTGTTTTTACTGACAGATGGCCTCAATACCAGTTCAGGGATTCCTATAACAGGACGCTCAGCAGTAAAGGAGCCCACTCTATCGCTTCCAGCCTACGATTAAGTCACTTCATTCAAAGAAGCCATAGAGAACTCACAAGGTTCTGAAAATGCAGTAGATCTCCATGCTAGAAATGTCATTAAACAAGATGCAAATGACATCAGCTAACACATGCAGCAAGACCTCAATGATTTGCACTAAATAATTTAGAGAAATATTAAATTATTTTAAAGGCTTGGGAATTCCAAGGGCTGTAATACAGTATTCTCAAACTGTGTGCAATTTGCTTTAAACAGTTATTGCAATTAGAAACACAATTTGTGATTGTTTTATCACTTGTCCAGATAGAAATTCTAAGAAGTTTGGAAACATGAAAAGTTTTGAATGTATTTTAGTGATCACGCAGAGTCCGTGACTCAGGCTGTGAACTGCTTCCACTTCAAAGGCAAGGCTCATTTCAGCTCAGCACCTTCTCGAATAACCCCAGCTATTGACTCTAAGACCCAAGAAGGTAGTATCTCTCAGTATGAAGTTATATTCACCAGAGTTTGGACATCACATCCGATCCATGCTGTTGTTGGCATGCGTAGGCTTGTGAACAGCAGCACACAACTCTGGAAACATTGGATGTCTCTAAGAGGATAAAGGTTTGGGGCCAGGAATTGGGAGGAGACTTTTACTAAAGACCTTGTGGTACTTTCCAATTAAGAGCCATGAGACTCTATTATCTATAACAATAAGATACCAGATAAAGAAAAGTACATATTTTCAGTATGAACAGCCATCAGTACTATGGATTACTGCTTTAGAATCTCTACATGTACCCTAACTCTACCTATACTCTTAAAACACAAATGTAGCTTCAGTCAAGATTACTGCTGGGTCAGAAGACTGTGACATGTGGCTGTCTTCACAATACAGATGCTTGTAGGCATGAGAGTAAATGCAGTGGGTGCTGGGGCCCAGGTCCTACTGGTACACTCTTTCTCAGCTGCTGAGCATGTGGCAAGTGGCTTTCACCTAGGCCTCTGGAGCCCCTGTCCTTGACTGAGGTGATGTCTTGGAGGTGGCAACACTCTAGGAATGGCTGATGAGGAATAATGGGGCACAAAATTCTAAGCTTGGTCTTCAACCCAGACATCACTGCAGTACAGCATGTGGAGTTGAGACTCACCCAGTACACATCCTGGCTAAGTACCTGTCTCCCTCATCTTCCTGTCAAGTGGTCTCTATGAAATGTATCACATGTGCCCAATACCATCTCAGGTTCTGCTCCCAGGAAACCCCAACCAGTCATTCACCAGGAGTTCCAAATGGAGCCCTCTCATGTTGATGGAACGGTCCCTGGTGTCAGATGTGCACACAGCCTTCCACTTTGGGGGCAGTAGTATAAACATCTTCCTGCCCTGTCAGAGACCATTGGCCTGATGCGTTGTCTATGAAAGCCAGAGACACAGCACACTGGCCTCCAGATCAGAGAATTCCACCAATGGGATCCTGGAGACCATGTGACTATCATACTGCTTCCCCAAGAGGGATGCACAAGGGTGAAGCCAGCCCTGGAAGGGCCTGCTTTCTAATGAGAGAGAGAGGGATCGATCCAGTTTCCTGCAGCAGCAGGTCAGTGTGAACAGCTTAATGGTGCCACTTACCAGCTCAGTGAACTCATGCAGAAATTCAGCCATACTAAGCCTTAGTTTCCTCATCTCTACAATGGGAATACCTGACAGCCTCCGTGAAGCTCTCAAGAGGCAGGACTGCTATGTGTATGCAAACAAGTAATGCTACTCATTGTGATTGAGATTTCCAACTAGCCAGCCCCTCCTGCTGGTTTGGAAAACATAATGAATTAGTGATTCTTAAATAACTATATTCCAACTGGCACTCAGCCTGGTCACCAGCTGCTCTCCAGAAGAACAAGTGGACAGTTGGGAGCACCATCTTGGTGACTGTTCACTTAGAGCTCAAGATGTGTCCCCAAGTGCTGGTCTTGTGGGTGCTAGTGGCCCTTAGCTCTGCTGTCCCATGCAGAAGGCTCTATGTGCACTGTAAGGATGTTCTGAGACCCAGGGAAGATCCCACTCATGGGTTTTCTGTATCTATTAAGTGTATTTATGTACTGATCTCAAGGTCAATCTCAAGTTTGGTGAAAAACCGACACAGCCATCTGCACATGATAGACCAGCAGACAAACTGGGAAAAATATACTTTTATTTACACAGATGAAGGACACTTTACTGGATCTTGGTTATTTGTGCCTGGACCATTCATGGAGCTATTCTGAGCTCTTAGCACCTTGTCCAGCCTCACCAACCTCTCCCCACACCCATTGTACCCACACTTGTGCTGCCCCTCACAAAGGTCCTTGTCAGTTCCCCTGCAAGGCCTCTGCTCTGCGCCTCCTTCCCTCCCTTCCCCATGATCAAGACTGTCCTTGTCCAGAGGGTCTTGTTTGACCAGTCCCCAACACCATTACCTCTGTCTGTGCCATAGGAGCCGGAGCCATCCCATGTGCTTTTCTAGAAAATTCTTTAATTATCTCTGTGTAGATGTCTCTTCTCACACAGATAACAGGACTAATCTGTCTTACAGCCCTGAGCACACTTTTCTCTAGAATCTGTGAGAATTGTTCTGATGGGGACAACCTAACAAAAAATTTAGAACAGTATAGACACAGCCTCCCCCTTTCTGGGGGGAGGGGGGTGTCTTGCTCTGCCTACTCACCAATCCACAGTCACAGGGTGACTCTGTCTTGAGAAACCAGTAGAGGACAGAGCCAGGGTTCAGAGCATCAGACTTCAACTTGATGCCTTATGTGCCTGGGTCTAGGCCTGCCCAGCGAGAGGCACCTTCCAGAAGAAGAATTCAAAGCCAATCCCACCCCAGGTCAAGCTCCCTTTCCCTAGCAGAGAAAACCGCCCACATCTCAGGAGCATCGTTAAACCACAGAACTCAACAAGCAAAATTCATACTCACAAGCACCAACACCTTCGTCTTCAATTTCAGTCCACCCGTTTTTCTGCAAACCTGTTCATTTCCTGCAAAGAGAAGCACAGGAGGTAGATGCGCATTAGCATCTGCTCTGGGTGTCCTTCGGAGCTTTCTTGGCTGGCCTCAGGCTCCACACCTTCTCTGCATTTTCCTTTCTGCAGCACCCTCCTCCCCTCCCTGGGAACAGCATGTGTTGCTGGTGTGCGCCCCCACCCCTGCAAGCCTGTGGGCTCGGCCTACGCCGCCTCCTCCCGCTCCCGGCGCCCTGCCAGTCTCCGATTGACCACTGCCTCCAATTCCCTGAAGGTGCTGAGCTTCTTCCCACTCCGGAGCCAGCGAGGAGGCCTCCACTTCTGTAGCATGGGGTTGCCTAGCAACGGTGCGCGCGGGCTCAGAAGGCCCTCCTAAATTGGACCTCACAACACAGGGCATCTCCTTGTACAGCTGCCTGCATCTTAACAATCTGCCTCTGAATAATAACACAATGGTAATTGCATTCATGGACCCCAAACTACATTTAAATAGTGTTCAAGAGCTGACACAAACCAACAAAGGCCAGAAAATGCACTGCGGTGGTTGACTGTGAGGCCATGCAGGGACACTCCGCTGTGGGAGGGAGCTGACACCAAAGACTTGAGTTAATGACAATGCCAACCTGAACTGTGAATTCTCCTGCCTTCTGCCTGAGCGTGTCATGGATGTAATGTGTTGTAATGTGAATTTGGGCAATTAGTGCTCAGAGGTAGAGTACCTTAAGACAGGATGCCCTCTGGTCTGGTTCTGTGACTGTTATCTCCAGCTTGGAAGGGAGCAGAGGAAGGAAGAGGCTTTCACAGGAAGGGAGACTTGTCTGAGTAAATTTCCTCCACTTTTATAATTTTTTTTTTTAAGGCAGGGTCTCACGCTGTATTCCTGGTTGGTCTAGAACTCACTATGCAGGCTGGCCTCCAACTTCATAGGCAATCCTCCTGCCTCTGCCTCTAAAGTGCTGAAATTATAGATGTGAGTCACCATGTCCTATTTAAATACAGTTTGGAAGGTGAGGGGAGAACTTTCTAAGCAAGAGCACAAAGCACTTTGCTACCTCAATGACCGACAAATTCCACATGACCCGTGTATTTCAGGATGAGAAGCAAAGGCTCCTAGGGAGTGACAGCATCAGGTCAGGTTAGGCTTGATCATTTGAATGCCTGAAGTACTTTTTACTTTTTAACTCAAAAGCCTCACAAGGCACTCATTTGTATACCCATGTTCATAGCAGAATTATTCACAATAGCCAAAGGTAGAAACAACCCACGTTTCCATCAGTAACTGGGTGAATAATAAAATGTGGTACATCCATAGTAAGGGATATTATTCACCCTTCAAAAGGAAGGAAATTCTGATATATCTATACTGTGGATGAACCTCAAGGGCATGTTGAAAAGGTGTCACAAGAAGACCAATCCTGCATGATTCCACTTACATGAGAACTCCAGACTAGTCAAATTTGTACAGATAGAAATAGAGGGGCTGGAGAGATGGTCCAATGGTCAAGAGCACAGACTGCTCTTGTAGAGAACCTGGGTTTGATTCCCAGAGCCCATATGACAATTAACAACTGTTGGGGGACGCTGCTGCTAGGGTTGTAGTCCTCCATGTCCAGATAGCTCTAAGGGGCTCAGTGCTATATGGAAGGACTCCCTTTCTCAGCGGGGGGCCCTCTAAGGGGCTCAGTGCTATATGGAAGGACTCCCTTTCTCAGCAGGGGGCCCCCTGCTCTCTGCCTGACTACCTGGAAAGTGCCACCAAGCATGGATGCCTGACCTTATTTGGAACATGACCTTTGGCATAGTTACCTGGAGTAACAACTACCCCCAGGTTTTTTCTATATGATAATTAGGCATTGCCCCATAGTCGATAGGATCCCGCTACCACATGTAAATAAAGCATACTATGAGCACCTATCAGCTGAAGCATTGGCTACTGCCTCCAAACTATATTTTCCCTAACCCCCACTGAATAAACGGAGCTGTTTCACTGAGTCTGGAGCTGTATCACTGAATCTGTCTCCCTGGAAGGGCCTTCTTCCGTTAGTGCTCACTGGCCGTCCTGACCCCATTCGTCACTTCTGCTCCCTTTGTCCTTGTGAACCAGTGGCCAACAACCCATGAGGGGAGGGAGAGATCCCACAAACAACTGTCTCTAACTCCAGTTCCCAGGGACCCAACACCTCTTCTGGACCCTGTGGGCACTGCACAACACAGGTGCACTCACATACACACAGCCATGACACTCATACACATAAAATAAAATGAATTAAAAATTTAAAAAAAAGAAATAGATGGTGGTTGGCAGGGGCTGGGGACAGGGGGAAGGGCAGTTAGCATCTAATGAGTATAGCGATCCAAGTGGGGTAGATGACAGTTCTAAATGAGTGGTGGTGACAATTGTGCAGCAATATGACATAAATAATGCTATGGAGTTGCACACTAAAAAATGGTTAAAATGGTAAATTTTATGTGATATATATTTTGCCTCAATTTTTTTAATTTTTAAAAATCTATTTTTATTTTATACATATAAGTATTTTGTCTGCCCGTATGTATGTGTACCTGTGCGTTCGATGCCTTTGGAGGTCAGAAGAGGGTGTTGGGGCCCCTGGAACTAGAGTTACAGATGGTTGTAAGCCACCATGTGGGTGCTGGGAACTGAAACTGGGTCATCTACAAGAGCAGCCTGTGCTCTTAACCATTGAATTATCTCCCCTGCCTATATTCTGCCTCAGTTTCAAAATGTCCATTTACAGCTATGGCTCAATGTGCTTGGGACATCTCTACAAGACTTCTGTCCATCTTCATCCTGGAAATCAGAGCAGCCTGTGTGACTTACAAGCTTGAACACCGCTTTGCTGCTCAGGGTGTGGCTGGCTAACTCAGTGTCTGTGCCATATGGGCACACATGGTGTCTGAGTAATGAGGAAGGGTTCTTCTGCATAGTTGCCCACAGCATCTGCTTTCCTCTGGGGACAGTGCAATCCCCCGTCACCTAACTGCTTCCTCCCAGTCATATGGGCTCCAATACACTTCTCTTTTGCTCCACCTCTGTGCCGTATCCCACTCTTGAGCTAACATCAAATCCTACCTCCCTCAGAGTCTTCCAGTTCCTTCTGCTGCTGCTATCAGCAAATGTTGTAGCCTGCATGGACAGGCTTAGCACAACTTTACATTCATGTCTGAATGTTACCCTTTCCAATGAAGCCCTAGATAGAAACAGTGGGTAAGACCCTTTGCTTGCCACAGGACCACATATTCCAAGGGCTGTTTGGGTCCCTCTGCCTCCTTTCTCAGGAACTGCCAACCACAGTTCCCTGCCTGGTATGCAGCATGTCTGTGGGCTGTAGAGCACTGAGCTTAGGACTCCAGGCCAGCCTGCAGTTCCTGCCAGTCACAGATGAGCATTACAGATCTCATTAATTTGGAAAGGTCATTAGAGCTAACAGCTTCTCTGAGTGAGAGAGAATCAACAGCATAGGTAATTTTTTTCAGTGTCCTACATTTTTTTCCCTCAGAATGTGCTTTAAGTCTTAAAACCTAGTGTTACAAATGGAAAAAGAAGGAAAAAAAATTCAGGCCTGGGAGACAGGAAGAGCCCAACAGGCTCCCTAGACAAACCTTCCCTTCTATTTCCCATCATAAAATAAGGTGCGATCTAGACAATTCTTCCAACTCAAACAGATAATAAAACCATGTTTGGAGATGAGAACCAGGGAGGCAGCTCGAAACCCTCCTCCTACCCTGCCATCCTCTTGGGTGCTGGGTACCATTATCTGGGGGACAAGGTACCAGCCATGTCCCCTCAGTCAGGACAAGGTTTATAGTCACTCTACTGCTTTCTCAGATACTGACTTGGGTACTTTCAAACGTATGACCTGGCTTGCCTGGCTCTCATTAGATCATTAAAGTCCTCTAGACTAAAGACTTGCTTTCCTGAATCTCCAGGAATGGCTGGAAATGGGCCAAAGGGCATCATCCAGGCTCCATCTCTCCAGCCCCTGGTTCAGTGTTGTCTGTTAAGGCTGGCTACTGCAGGACAGATGCTCCTGGTTCTCCCAGACAGGCAAGATTAAATGGAAGTGGCATTCAAAGAACAGAGGGCTCTGGCTCCAGCCTGCCATCCCAGGAGAAACAGTTGCTCTACACTAGACTGGGCTAATGGCTGGCTGTGGCTTCCTTTCACAGCCCTGTTTCCTGGTCATCTCCTGTTCTCTGCCATGGTATAGACAGACAAGGGGAGGCAGGAAGCCAGCATCTATCTGCATATGTGTGGTCACAAACACTCAAGTTCCTACCTCTATAACACTCAGTGACTATAAGACTAAGACTAAGTGTAAATTGCAACTATATTGAATGACATGATGGCATTAACACTAATATTAACAATTCCTCTTAACTAACATTTGGATGATGCTTTGTGGTTAGGTATTTCCCATACATCTGTCATGTAGGTGGGATAGATTCAGCTCATTTATTGAGTCCCACTACATCCTAAGATCTCTGCTTACCTGCATGAGAAAGCCTGTTCCTGCCACACTCTTCCCAGGAGACTTCTAGACAGGAAGGGAGCCCAGTCCCATGCCATTTGCCTGGAGCCTTCCAGCTAGCACAGCTGGCACACAGCTAGAGGGTGCTGGCACAGCTTTGTGCCATGTCCTCTGCCTCATTGGACTTTTCTAAATGAACCTGTATGGTCCTTAGGTGTAGTGTGAACTTCCGTTTACATAATGTCATCCAGAGGAACAAGACACTATACAACATGCCTTGGGGGCCAGGGGACTTTATGGCTAGGAAGAAAGAAGGTGTGCTTGGCTATGGCTGGACACGGCACAGAGCCCCCCGTAGGCACAGCCTGGGCCCCTACCCTTTAGCCCATTGCTGAAGACCCCTGCTTTGAGCAGCCTACATGGAGGCTGACTGGATAGCCAACAAAGTCAATCAATATTTCTTTTGTCCTTTAATCTGCACTAACCTCTCTCTTCAAGGAACTGGCAGAACACAGACAATCAGCATGTGACACAAAATTGGTATTGTTCCTGGAGTCTCTATTGGATATTTTTTGGGGAAAAAAACCCTTCCATGCTCAGAGGATCCTGGTAAATCCCTCAATCAGCAGCCAAAGGTATCTCAGCCTGGGGAGGACAAATGCTCCCAAGTTACACCAAAGACAAGTTGGAGCGCTCACGTGGGGGGGGGGCGGGGGGTGGGTGAGTTCAAATTCAAGCTGTATGCTGTTGATTTTCTTGTTCCACAATAAGCATGTGGCAGTCAACCATCAGGGATAAGGGCTCCTTGATGTTGAGAGCTTGGTCAGGCAGACTCCTTTTGGGAACAAGACTAGAGTAGCAGAGGCCACAAGAAGTTCTCTTAGAGAACACTCTGTGGTGTGGCAGGGTCTGTAGCTCTTAGAGGCCATGAGGCCTGGTGGTTCAGATCAGTCAGCTACCAGTGACCAGATATGTGACCTTGGGTGAGTGATTTAACCTCCCTCTGCATTAGACTTTTGCCAGCCACTTGGGCATATAATAGTGCCTTCCCTCCTGGTCACAGGGTGGGAGTGAGGATTAAATAAGGCAGTTGGAGGGGCTAGGGAGTCATTAAGATCACTTGCTGCTCTTGCAGAAGACCCAAGTTCAGTTCCCAGAACACACATGGCAGCTCACAACCATCTGTAACTCAAGTTCCAGGTGTTCCTATGCCCTCTTCTGGCCTCTGTAGACACTGTATGCTGTACACACATGGTGCACATACCTACATGTAGACAAACCCTCACACACATTTTTTTAAAAAAGAAAGAAAGCAGTAGGAAAAAAACCCAAACAAACCACTGGTGCACATGAAGTCAGTGAGTGTGGCCTTCCAACAGAGGTGAGTCCCATGAGGGGGATGCTGATCATTGTTGCTAGCAAGGCCCCAGCATATAATGAGAGCTGACTATATCTGGTAGACCATATCTTGGAGCTAGTGACAGCCTAGTTCCCAGGTGAGCAAAGGCCTGGTATTGTGAGCTGTTCCTGTGGGCCCACCAGCCTCAGGGCTTTAGGGCCAGGGGTGGTCATCAAGGGTCTCTGGTGACTAGGTGGCAGAGCTGCTCTTCTCAGAATGCTTTAGAATCTCTACTGATGGGCTATGGTTTGCTCTGTCTCTGACTCAGCCACATGAGAGATGTCCAATGCAGCCTTTTTGGAAGACAGTTAAGCAGTTCCTGCAAAGGCAAACCTAGACTAACCATACCACCCAGCAGTTATATCCATCCAGGAGCTGGAAATGTGCATCCACATGAAGGCCTGTGTATCAATGTTTAAGCACCTTTGTTTATACTGAAGTCACATACATTCTTCAGTGAGTGTGTGTGTACACTGCAGTGTGTCCAGACGGCAGAGTCATATTCAACAATGAGAAATGAGCAGTCAACCTATGAGAAACATGGAGGAAGCTCAGATGTGTACAGCTAAGTAAATGGTGCTGACTTGAAAAGACTGCAACCGTACAATGTTCTGGAAAATGGGACACGATGGAGATAACACAAAAATCAATGGTTGCCAGGTATGGGGGAGTGGGGAGGGATAAATATATGGAGTATAGGGAGTTTTAAGGGACAGAGACTACTTCGGGATGTCTCTAATGATGGCTATATCTCCTGGCATGTGTATCTAAACCCATCAAACAATTAAATATATGGAGTATAGGGAGTTTTAAGGGACAGAGACTACTTCGGGATGTTCTCTAATGATGGCTATATCTCCTGGCATGTGTATCTAAACCCATAAAAAAAAATACACCAAGAGTGGTCCTGTTGTAAGCTTGTGACCCTATGAATGGCAATGCTTGAGCGCATCAGCATCTGCTCGTAACAGGTGCCAAGTCAGGTCAATGCAAGGTGTTTATACTCCAGAGAGATGGAGGTGGGATGAAGAGAGATGAGGGTGGACTTGGGCAAGCCAGCAAGGATTTGGAGAGGGATACCTGGAGTCTAACTCACCCCACTTAGTTGCTCAGACACTGGGCTGTTGGATTCTTTCTGATTCCAGGAGGAAGGAGCAAGCTTGTATGGTGGTGAGGGGATGGGCATGGCCTTCTGAGGCAACTGATTCATCTTTCAGTCTTTGCTTTATGGTGATGGCCCCTTAGAAGTCTGTGTCTCTGTGACCTTGGCCTAGAATCTTAAAATAGCCCTGAGAAATAGATAAAGCTAAGGAATAGAGACAGAGCCCAAACCAACACTGGGGCCTGGGTGTGAGAAGGGAGGCAAGGGGAGGGCAGCCAGTCTAAGGAACAAAGGCTCAATCTCCCTGGTCAGGCTGCTCCACCCTGCTCTCTGTTCAGTCATGCACATTGCATTTTTTCTGGCCTCAGGGAGGTGTTCACGGGCTGGACAAATTCAAGGCACCACAGACATAGCCTGAGTATGTTGAGAGAAGGGGCAAGGTCACCCAGACCTTCCCATAATCCCCTTCTATCACTATACCCCCATCAGCAAGTGAGTTTAAGTTTGGAAAAGGAAAAGGGTTCTTATGATACAAAAACAAGAAAAGGTAAAACAAGTCCTGTGTCTCCTGGACTCTGGAGCCTGTTGCTAGCTCACCTCCCCATGTTCCCTGAGGGGAGAGGTGTGAGGAGCCTACTTTACTTACTCAAACAGCTCCAGCTTATCAGGCTAGCTCTCTGTGCCTAAGTCCAGTTCTCCATCTAATACTGTTTATGAGGCATGATTGTGGGAGTCCCTGGCCCTGGCAGGTTTTGTCGCCTGTGAGGGTTGCTGAGGTGGACACCAGTCTGAGGAGAATGGGACTCTGAGCACAGGTGTGGACGTGGGGAGGCTGTTCTGGCTTCATTGAGCACAGCCTCTCCTGGTGCCTCTGCTGTCTCTGTCCATTTTTATCTGTCCTGTTTCTCATTCTTCCATTTCAACCTGTTTTCCAGAAAGTTATATCTCTGCTTGGTACCCAGAGTGACAGCCAGCCTTCCTTCCTTCCTTCCTTCCTTCCTTCCTTCATTCCTTCCTTCCTTCCTTCCCCTCCCTCCTCCTTCGTTCCTTCCTTCCTTCCTTCCTCCCTCCCTCCCTCCTTCCCTTTCTTTCCTTTTTTTCTTTCTTTCTTTCTTCTTAGAAAAGGCATTTCTAGGTCCAGGTAGTAGAGAAAACTGCATCCCTTGAATCCATCACAGTGAAGACACACCCCAGCAGGCCACAGTCAGGCACGGAGACGAGGCGCCTCCAGCTGAAGTGCTAAGGTGCAGCTGGGAGAGGTCTGTCAGAAGTGTGTCCCCCTGGATCCCACCCAACATGTAGTTCAGTATCAGGAGGGAATCACACATGCTTCTGGCCACAGCGGCCCACTTCAGAGTGCAAGGGGACACTGTTGATGCCCACCCAATGCAGCAGGCATACATTGATTTGGCCATGCCAACCGTCATACAGCCCTCACTACTGCCACCAACTCTCTGGGGCTTGGGAAAGCTCTCAGGGCTCTTCCTGGAGCTGCCACCATGTTCCCTATCAAAAGGAGATGGCACCTCAACAGAAACTATCCTGAGGAGACCACCAGCCCAATAGAAGCACTGCCTGCCTCCACATACCCCAAAGACTCTCCTCCCATCCCACCTCCTGCTTGCCTCTCCCTTGCCCACCCTGCCACCTTTAGAGTCTGCCTTAATCAGGGAGGGCTTATCTTAGAGGCAGCAGATAGATGCAGAGTCTGAAAGGATGGGAAGACTGGAAGTTCAGGGGCAAGGAAAGCTGTGGAGTAGAGCTGCAATCAAGGCCACGGTCACTAGGTGTGGGAGGAACAGAGGGCAAGGGGGTACGCAGGGAACAGGGGATACAGCCCCAGGCAGAGACAGAGCTGAGTAGCTGTGAAGTCATCATCCCCTACTGCTATGGTCTGGGAAGGGCAATAAGGGGTTTGACAGCAGCAGCATTTAGCTCTTGGCCCCAGAGAAACCCTGGGAGAGGCAGAAGGACTAGGCCAGGCAGAAGCCATCCTTTTCTTCCTGCTGCATCTACTTCCAATTCTACTAACACCAGGAAGTCTGACCAGCTAAGCACATATGGCCCAGAGGTCATTTCTTTGCTCCAGGCTGGACCTAGTGGAGTATGAGCAAACTTCCTGGAGCCATAGCCCTTGGCTGACTGGTGTGGGGCTGATCAGTTACCTGAAGCATCTTGAAGTCTAGCTCAGCCGGCACACTCCATAACTGACAACCAAGCTCTCCGGGTTATTGCTACCTCTTCTTTATAACATTGTGCCCCCTGGATGGCACTGTTCCCGTCATCTCTGGTATATAAGTGACACTCAGATGATGTGGTCTACAGTTTCTGACTTTAGTTTTTTTTTCCTCCCAGTGAAATGAGGATTAAATATTCTTGCAAAATAACCTGAGTGTACACTGGGGAGTAACTCAGTTGGCAGAGTGCTAACCTAGCATGCACAAGTCCCTGGGTTCGATCCTCAGCACCAATAAACTAAGCATGGTACCTCACATCTGTAATCCCAGCACTCAGGAGGTGGAGACAGGAAGATCAGAAGTTCAAAGCCATCCTCAGCTACATAGAGTTTGAGACCAGCCTGGGCTATATGAGACCCTAGCACATGAAAAACCAAAGCTAAACCAAAAATGTGAATGTAAAAAGCCCCCCAAGAGTTTTTGAATGTTTCCCCAAACCCTCATCATTATTTTACCCATGTCTAACTCAACAACTTTTCTTTTTCTTTTCTCTCTCTTTTTCTTTACTAAACAGGGTCTCCCTGTAGCCCAGTTGGCCTGGAACTCACTATGTGGAACTCAAGCTAACCTCAGTCTCACAGAGATCCACCTGCCTCTGCCTCCCCAGTGTTGGGATTAAAGATGTGTGATATCATACCCAGCCAACAAATTTTCTTTTCTTTTCTCTTTCTTTCTTTCTTTCTTTCTTTCTTTCTTTCTTTCTTTCTTTCTTTCCTTCCTTCCTTCCTTCCTTCCTTCCTTCCTTCCTTCCTTTCTTTCTTCTTTCTTTCTGTCCTTCTGTCCTGTCTTTCTTTCTTTTTTTTTGGCCTTTTTGAGACAGGGGCTCCCTGTAGCCCCAGCTATATCCTTCCTTTCTTTCTTCTTTCTTTCTGTCCTTCTGTCCTGTCTTTCTTTCTCTTTTTTTGGCCTTTTTGAGACAGGGGCTCCCTGTAGCCCCAGCTATCCTGGAACTCACTACATAGACCAGGCTGGCCTTGAACTCACAGAGATCCGCCTGCCTCTGCCTCCCTGCCTCCCAAGTGCTGGGATTAAAGGTGTGCACTACCACATCTGGCCTCTTTTTTTTTTTTATTAACAAATCACCAGCTTTTTTGTTTTTTTCAATGCTTCATTCAGTTTTCATAGAAAAAAATTTCTTTTCTTTTGCAAAAATGTTTAAGTGATTTATACACTTTAAATTGCAATAGCAAGTTTCACTGGCATAAACAGGTTTGGGCAGTAAGCCAGCTGTTCTAGGGATATACTGGGCTCAGCTGCTGGAAACAGATGTGAAGTTTTACACAGCCTCCTGCCTCACCCAGGTGCTCCTCCATCTGTAAATATCAACTAGAGGGAGATACTGGTAGATCTGGCAAGGTGGTTCACTGCAGCCAAGGTGAAGGTTAATTTTCCAGGGCTTAAGGACCTGATGTTGAGCCTTCCCACACTTGGTCAAACTTTTCCCATGCTGAGAGGGCACTCCTCTCTACATGTCCTCTGCCCGGCCCTGACACACTGAAGACTTCCTCCTAGGAAGTTATCTGGAAGCATCTTTCCAAAGAACTCTACAGCTTCAGTGACAGATGAGAGCCAAATGCAGCCACTTCTCAAAGCAATGGGCATCTCTTCCAGAGGGGAGCCCCATTCAAGTCATTCCAGGATACAGAAGTGGGGAGGGATGGAGGTCCAGGGGGGTAGCTCTGAGTTCCTCAATCACACCGTCTAGATGTCTGGGGCATGTCCAACAGTTGTGTACACTCCCCTTGAGATGGTGCTGAAGATGCTGCTGTGGGCTTCCTTGCATCTTTGGCACCTCAAATTCCTGTGTCCCTTATGCTGTGGGATGCTCTTCCCCCTAACCCGAATCATTTTCTTCATATGAGTAGCTGTCCTTACCCCATACATCACACAAAGCAAAAGTTAACAATCAGCTCAATTGCCACCTAGCTAGCCAATCAGCCAGTCAAGCTCCAGTGTTGTCAGGCACCAGTGACTCCTAAGAAGAGGGGAATGCGTGCTAGAAGAACACATCCACAGTGGACATATGTTATTTATTTTAAACCATCCACCACTCATTTCCCTTTCCTCTTGGTAAGAGAATCCTAATTTCCTTTCAGATTACGACCTGCCCTCACAGCTAACATGTCTCGGGGGTTTAGGGGTAGGTGATGGTTAACTTAAGCCAATCAGTCCATCTTAATTTTACCATATGAGATTCAAAGACATGTTTTCTGGGAGCTTCTAAGGAAGATGGTCCAACATTGACTCCCTAGCTGGGCCTTGTCTAGAACGTGAACAGAAAGGCAAGGCAAGGCCAGGTGGGTTGAAGGCACTGCCCCTGGGTCTTCTTGATAATGGGTGCTGCTGGAAAGTCTAAGATTGTTCTGTGTCCCAACTCCCATAATGCATCGCAACCTGCTTCTCCTCCCACTCCCCTAAATATTTTCAGAGTCTTCTGTTCCCACAGTGATGAGCCTTGGGGTAGGTCTGCCCTACTTAGTGTTCACCCATGCCATCTGGAAGCTTCTAGAAGTTCCTTCTCCTTTCCTGTCTTCCTTTCCTAAGGCTGGGGGCTTCCTGCTCTGACCTTCTATTTCTTGGTTTTTCTCTTCCAGTTTCTACACTGCTATCTTCTACATAAAGCCCTTCGGTTCCAGTTCCCAAACCTTCCACTGTATCTTTGGCATCTCCCTCCCTGGTACCCACTTTCCTACTGCTCTTCCATAGTTTTAGATGTTCCCTTTATATAACCTTCTTTCTCACTTTAGGGGCATTGGCTCTTATTTCCAGGAAGACATCAATTACAGTTTTATGGAAGTTTTCCTCCAGGTCTACATTTGACTCCATTCCTTCTAACTCCTTCCTTGCCCATTTACTTGTATCTCCCTTCTTCCCTCCCTCCCTCCCTCCCACCTTCCTTTCTTCCCTCTCCCTCCTTCCCTCTTTCCCTCTTTTCCACAAATACCATCATATATATTTAAGAGTGAGACACTGAGCCAGGCGTGGTGGTGCACACCTGTAATCCCTGCACTTGGGAGGCTGATGCAAGAGGATCTCAAGTTCAAAGCTAGCCTGGGCTATATATAAGAAGGCCTTATCTTAACAAAACAAAATAAAACAAAATCAAAAAACCAAGATATTAAAAAGTTGATGATTTCTCTAAAAGATATTAGGTAGGGAGGGACCTAGTCATTTCTTTAGGGGAGCATGTATAATTCTTTTCTCTTGGCCCAGTCAGTTTCCTTGCAAAGAAACCCCCTAGCCATCTTCCTTGGGGATGGGCCCCAGCTGTGGTGCGCTCCCAGAGGTCTACCAGACCTCATCATTCAGGAGGTGGGCTTTAGACAGACTCTTCCTCAGTGTAGTGCTTAGATTCTCCCTCACTGGATCCAGGCCTCAGGGTCTCAGGCTCCTGAGGATCATTTCCTTTGAAAAATAAAGTTCTGGTCTTTGATGGAGGGGAAGCGGGAGAGTTAAGGAAGTGGGGGGGCCAGTTGAGGAAGGAGACGCAGCTCTAGATTTCTGCATATTTCCAAACAGTTCCCAAGCTTTGACCCCTGCCTCATCTTACATTCAGTATTGATCTGAGGTAGGTTTGAAGGCAGGAAAGAAATATTTCTAGAGCCTTCTTTTTGACATCCAAGCTTGGTTTTCTGCATTAGATTGTCTTCTTGGAGATTCCTGGACTCCAGTTTTGTGGATGGTCCCTCTGTGTCCCACCCACTCTTAGCTCTTGCCATCCAAAGCTAAGCATTGGCAGTTCCAGTGCTGTGACACAGTGACAGTGTGAGAGACCATTGTGTACGGCCACCTTGCCACAGTAACCCAGAAGGTCACCAGGATCCTGTGGGTAGCTCAGGTTGGGCTGTGTCACAGCTCTGGGCACACACCATGCTGCCCACTCCTGCCTGGACACCCGATTCCTGATGCACTGTTCACTTGAGGTTCACACTGCCTCCCAGGGATTTCCAGAAGGCACTATTGACCCTCATGACCAGCCCAGAGCCACACTCCAACCTGACAAGCTTCCCCACTCCACTCAACCAAACACCCTTACCAGGGCCCCTCTACAGCAAGCAGGGCCACCCTGGACCTAAAATGTCTCCTAAGGGACCCTCAGAGGGAGCAGGCCAATGATAACCAGCAAGAAGCTTTTGTGTAGACATAGGCAACACAGGTCAGCCACTTCTATGACTTGGTCCCATTCATGCTCCCATGTCAGAAACCTTCCACCACAATTAGCCATGGAGAGGGACCCATGTGGTCAGTGAGTGTGCATGTTATAGCTAGGCAAGAGAACAAATCTAATGCCTGCCTGATGCTGGGCCTGTGGATACCTCCTTAAGCAGGGAACAGACAGGGTATCTGACCCCAGGTGCCCAAGTATACCATCCAGGTATAAGGCTAGTTCCTGGACTGAAACTACTGCCATTTCCTCATAAATGAAACCCAGTGAACCCTCTAGCAGAAAGGCATCTTCAACAGGAAATGAATTCTTGTATGGAAAGCTACCTCAGATAAGCAACAGACACGCTGTGTCCCTGCAGAGGCAAGGCCCAAAGCTGCCACCAGCCGTCTGGCCTCAGTTAAGCTCAGATTCTACACATAAGCAATCAAAATAGAAGCAGAAGTCCATTGCAGAGGCAAATGCCCATATTCCCAGCTGCTCCAGGGGCTGCAGCAGGAGGATCCAGACCAGTCTGAGTAACAGCAAAACTGTCACAGAAAGTGGGTGACACCCCTATAAGAAAATCAACATTCATCAAGAGTCCTCTCCTGCCTTCTGGAAAAGCAGCCGACATGGTCCCAGGTGCTGGGGAAGGAACAGCTGTGTGTGTGTCCTCAGTGGCACCAGGCAGAGCATAGTAGGCTACAGCAGGTTTTGCCTCTGCAAGCCCAATACAGATCAGAACATGTCAGAGGAGAGTGCGGGCTTTGAACCTATGCAGGTGCATGGTCCTTTCATACCAGGTTGGAGACAAGTGTCCTAATACCCCAGGTCTCACTTGAGCCTTTGAAAGGCATTTCTGTTCCAGTAGATCATTTCTGTAAAGTGAGCCATTCACCTGGAAGGTATCTGCTCCTCCCAGTGACACGTGTACTTGTTTCAGAACCCAGACTGAGCACCAGAGAGTCACCAATGTCTGAATTTGGTTTTAAACATAAGAGAAAACAATAACCAAGAAGGAAATTCCCACCTTCTCCTGAAAATCATGTGGAAGTATCTGGAAGCAAAGGCACAGCAGGGAATAGAACCCAGGGAGCTGCTAGGCCTCTTCAAGCCTAGTAAAGCTGGACAGGTGCTGCAGTGTGTGTGCTTGTGGAGAATCAGCATGGAGCTGGTCCTGGTACAATGTACTACCAAGGATAGATGGCTCACCTGGTGCTCTGGCTGGTGCATTTGTGAGATCAAGATGTAAGAAGTTGTATCTCAGCTTCCCTCTGTCCAGATCAAGTACTTCCATGGGAAAATTTGTGGGAGATATAATTCAGCCATAAGAAATGATGAGGGTCTTGTGGCAGTAGGTCAGAAAGAAGGGATGGATTCACAGGGACTCAGGTAGAAACAGAAGGCTCAGATGGGGCAGGACATTGACTGAAGGAGAGTCTAGAACCACCATGGATTCTGACTGCAATTGTGGGAAGCAAGGAGGAAAAAAAATTCTACTCATTCTGGAAGATGGGCCCAGAGCACAAGACATTTGGAGACCTAGGTTTGAGGTGGTGGATCTGCAGCTCCCCCTTCTGTCACACTCAAGCTCTTTTCACCCAGTAGTGAGTACCAAGGACAACTGCCTCCTCCCTGTCTCTCCAATCTCCCCATTGCACCCCTGCCCCTGCTGGATCCTCTGGCCTCTTAATCAGGCTGCTTCTATTTGGTTATGTAACTGCCTCAGGGTGTTAGTTGGCACTCTCCATGAGACCCTGAGTCTTGGAGACCAGGGAGACCAGTACCTAACCAGTACTTCACCAGGACCCCAGGAATCCCAGAACAGCTCTTCCTCCTTACTGAGGTGAGAAAAAAATTCTCTTCAGCACAAGAAGGAACTTAGAAATGTTAAAAGCTGCCCACAGTACAATTTGTTGCCTGTTGCAATAGTGAACAGCCTGTTGCTGGGAGCAATCTTCCCAAGGGTGGAGGACCATCACTGAGGGTTCTGTGCAGGGGAGTCTGCACTCAGTGGAGATGGCTGTACTCCTCTAAAAGTCTGCTGATATCAAGGGCAAATGATGGAAGCTGGAGATATGTCTCTACATTTATGATCCTTTGTTCCACAGTTATATGGCTCAGAGTTCAGATCCCAACACCCAAGTAACAAGCTAAGT
The DNA here is from genome assembly GCF_000622305.1 of Nannospalax galili. NCBI lineage: Eukaryota > Metazoa > Chordata > Mammalia > Rodentia > Spalacidae > Nannospalax > Nannospalax galili. The sequence goes on along the minus strand of NW_008360327.1, from coordinate 1,249,016 downwards.
GTCCCCACAAATGCCTGCAACCCCAGGTCTAAAGGAAATGGAAACAGGAAGACCTCTAGGTCTTGCTGGCTTCCAGCACAGCCAAGCAAGCAGGAGCCCCAGGTTCAGATTCAGGTTCCTTGCCTCAAAGGAATGGGTAGAGTACTGGATGAAGACACCTGATGCTCTCTTCTGGGTGTGCACACATGCACATACACTCAGATAAACAAACATACATGGACTAAATAAATAAATCTCTTTTTTTTTGTCTTTTTGAGACAGGGTCTCCCTGTAGCCCCAGCTGGCCTGAAACTTGCTACCTAGGCCAGGCTGGCCTCAACCTCACAGAGATCCTTTTGCCTCTGCCTCTCAAGTGCTAGAATTAAAGGCATGTGCCACCATACTCAGCCTTGATAAATAAATCTTTTTAAAAAATTGAACAATGACTGTGAGTAGGGCTTGTTGGGACTGACCTTTTAAGCACAGATCTTGGGAGAAATTAACTTATTTGTCACTTTCTAATGCACTTAGTTTTTTGAAAAAAGACATTCTCAGTTTTATAGACACATATATAAGCAAACAGTTAAAGATACTTGCTGAGGGGTTGGAGAGTGGCTCAGCAGTTAAGAGCACTGGCTGCTCTTGCAGAGGACTTGGGTTCGGTTCCTAGCACCCACATGATGGCTAACACCCATCTGTAACTCCAGTTCCAGGGGACCCGATGCCCTCTTCTGGCATTGCATGACATGGGTGTACTTACATATATGCAGGCAATACACCCATACACATAAAATAAAATTTAATAAATATTTTAAAAAGGTACTTGAGTATGTGACCCAGTAATTCCCCTTCTAGTTATATATTGAAAAGAACTGAAAGCAGGGACTCAGATATCTCTGTTTATGGTAACACTATTCATAACAGCCTAATAGATATATAAATGTCTATTGACAGATGAATAGGTGAACAAAATGAGACAGACAGGACAGATCGCAGAAAGGCAGAACAGACAGACATACAATGGGTTATTATTTAGCCTTAAAAGGTTTCATGCTATATCATGGGTGAACCTTGAGGACATTATACTAAGTTGAATAAGCTAACCACACAAAGATAAACACTGTATGACTGTACTTATTTTAGAAATCTAGAGCTGTCAGAGACATAGAAACAGAAGGTAGAATGGTGTTTGCCAGAGGGTGGGGGGTGATTGGTAGGGGGAGCTATTGTTTAACAGAGTTAAAGTTTAGGAAGATGAAGGAAGTTCTAGAGATGGATGGAGGATAGGGTTGTACAGCATTGTATATGTATGTACTTAATGCTATAAAACTTAAAATGTACTTAAAGTCACTATATACTTAAAAATGGTGAAAATGATTTTTAAAAAAGTTTTGGGGCTGGAGACATTGCTCAGTGGTTATTCTTGCAGAAGGCCTGGATTTGAATCCCAGCACCCACATGGCAGCTAACAACTGTCCATAACTCCGGTCCCAGGGGATCTGACAGCCTCTTCTGACCTCTGTGGGCATTGCACGACATGGGTGCACTTACCTACATGCAGGCAATACACCCATACACATAAAATAAAAATAACAAATAAAAATTTTTAAAACTTTTTAAAAAGTTTTATGCTGTGTATGTTTTACAATGAAAAATAGGCTTAGAGGAAAAAGCTATATTAGTAACATTTCTTACTGCTGTGACTAAATACCTGACCAAAAGCAACTTAAGGGAGGAAGGATTACTTTTAGCTCACAGTTAGAGGGTGTAGTTCATCATGGCAGGGAAGACAGACAGCAGGAGTGTAAGGCTGCTGACCACAATGCATCTATAGTCAGGAAGCAGAAAGAGATGAACGCTGGTGCTCAGCTCACTTTTTCTTTTCATTCAGTCCTGGACCCCAGCCTGGGGAATGGTGCAGTATACACTTGTGGGTCTTCTCACCTCTACTAACCCAATCTCACAGACATGCCCAGAGATTTCTTTTCATGGTGATTACAGATCTCATCACAATTGAAATTAACCATCCCAGGAAACATAAGCAGCTGGGCAATGGTGTCAGGAGGCTTCCTGGTCTGTGCATGATGCCCACTGTCACAGGGAAGCAGACTGACGCATGTCAAGTGCCTTGACTCACCCCATTGTCACAGCTGGATTTGAAGGCCATCATTTATGATAGCCTTACATTTTGACAGCCACAAGGAACCACCCATACATGAAGGCTTAGCCAGGAGAGAGCGTCTCACACCCGGATGTCACCAATTCTCTTCCTCCAGTACCAGACCCATCTCTTCCCCAGTTGTGCAGTGCATTCTTTAGTCCAGTGCGCTCACTGCTTTCAAGTAAGAACAGTTACAACCAAAGCCTTAAAAATGGCTAATAGCTAGGCATGGTGGCATGTGCCTTTAATCCCAGTCCTCGGGAGGCAGAGGCAGGTGGATCTCTGTGAGATAGAGGACACCCTGGTTCACATCGTGACATTCAGGTGAGCTGTGACTAGGGAGACCTGTCAAAAAACAATCAACAAAAAAACAAAACAAACAAAAAATGGCTAATAAATTCAGCTAAAGCACACACATTTGTGCCCTGTTCTCTTTATGGCTGACTAAAATGTAACGACTTTCTTTTTGAATTTGGCGTAAGTTAAGGTGTTTGCTTCATTTCTGTCAAGAGTAATGAGATGCTAATGAGTACAGGGTGTTCTAATAACATAGAAGTGTTATTGAGAAAATACAACAGGAGCCATTTGGTACTCCCTGTGCACAAAGAGAAGCCATCTAAGATGAGAAGGCCTGGGGCAAGAGTGAGTCCCCTGTACTGTTAGGGATAATGGTCCGAAAAAGGGCAAGGGCAACAGAGGGTAATGGAGGGGGAGAAAGAAAGATGTTGTTGCATGTTTTCTCTCACATGTCAAATCTAGTTTTAGCTGTATATACATATAAGTATGTGATATGACAGCAAGAAGGAAGTTATTTGGAGAAAGGGGATCAGAGAGGGGAAAGGGGGGCAGAGTAGGTAATGGGGATAGACATGGTCAAAGCACATGATACAGACATATGAAAGTGTCATGATGAAACACAATATTTTGTGCAGTAACAAAAATTAATATAAAAAAGAAACAAAAAAAACAACAACTGTATGGCCTTAAACACCCAAAAAGGAAAGTATAACCAAAGATTAAAGGGGCCAATATAATTTTTTAAGAGTCCATATGTATAGCTAAAAGCTACATAACAAGAAACAATGCCAGATAGGAGATACCTTCTTTTGCGTTGTTGGCCAGGGTGGCCAAAGGGACTCCCAGATAGTAACCCAGCATAGAACTGGGAAAATGAACAGCAGGCCCCAATCCTATCTAAAGGAATATTGACAATGGATTGCTGCTAGATGAGGAACATCTGACCTTCCTAAAACAAAGACCCCCTAGATAGGCTGACTAGATTCACTGGATGAACAAGTACTGGGGAATGGCTGGGGGTACCAACACCACAGCAGACAGCAGGGATGACAGAGTATAAAGGCTCTAGTGGGGACGGGAGGCTATGGGAGGGTGCCATCTGGGAAGTGGGTATATAGATGAATAAGATTGTTTGGGATGTTCTATGTGATACACACACACACACACATATACACACATACAAATCAACAAATTTAAAAAATGAGAAAAAAAACAAAAATAGAATATAGGGCTGCGTGTGTTGCACGTTAGCACTTGCCTTTAATCCCAGTAATCAGGAGGCAGAGGCAAACGGATCTCTGAGAGTTCCGGACCAGCCTGGTCTGCATAGCAAGTTCTAGGCCAACCAGGGCTACATAGTGAGTCCCTGTCTCAAAAAAAAAAAAAAAAACCACAAACAAAACAGAAAATAAATTTTAAGATTTTATTTATTTTTATTTATGTGTATGTATGTATGCCTGCATGAGTTTATGTGAACCACATGTGTGAGGTGCCTTCGAAGGCCAGAAGGCATGGAAGCCCCTGGAACTGGAGTTAAAGGTGGTTTGTGAGAAACCTGATGTGGATGCTGGGAACTGAACTGTCCTCTTCAAGAGCAATAAACACTCTTAACTGTTGAACCATTTCTCCAGCCCCAGAAAATAAATTTTAAAAGAAATATTATTATTATTGACTACTATCCTCAGGCCTCTTGGGGTAAGTCTATAGTGCAGCTCTCCGCGCCGGGACTCCCTAAGCCTCATTCACCCTTCCATCCCC
>NW_008360327.1:1183035-1238713 GCF_000622305.1 Nannospalax galili | reverse complement strand
TGTATTGTTAAAACTGCAACTTTAATTGTAAAAAAAAAATTTTAAATAAAAAAAAAGATTCAAGTGTTAAGGACAAAGAGTTTTAAAGTAAATGATGATGATGATGATGATGATGATGATGATGATGATGATGATGATGATAGGAGATAATTGCAGAGAAAATTATTAAAAGATGGAGTATATGTTCTCCCTCATTTGTGGATCCTAGCACCAAATCCTTATGAGTGCACATCCTGATATAACTGCAGGAACTAGGAATATGGAAGGAAACCAGGGAGGTAAAGGGAAAGAAGCACCCCAAGAGAATAATAGTAGGAGACAGGTGTTCCTAAGGGAGAAATATACAGAAAGGGGGTAGTTAAAGGGGAAGGGGGAAGCAGGGCCATAGAAAGAACTATGGGAATAAAGAGGAAAAGAATTTCTCCTGGTAGTTAAAAAAAAAAGCCTTAAGCACAGAAGGAACCCTATGGGATGGAAGATGGACGAAAGCCCCTCCAGAAGCCATACAGTTATTAAATGAAAATCCCCCCTTCTGTAAATAAACCCCCACCCTATGCTCTGTTATCAAGCCCAATAAACTCACTAGGATTAAAAAAAAAAAGAACAGAGCTAATGGAAACCTTCATTATTCCACCAAAGTTGACCCCAAGTTGGCAAATCCTTTTCCACCCTTAAACTTCATTTTATATATATACATATATATTTATGTAATCTGCTTCAAGTTATTTCTGAAAAAAATGTGTTAAAAATTGCCTCTTTGGAATAATTAAAAAATGGAATAGAATAAAAAAAGATGGAGCCAACCTCCATTACCTAGTTTGTTAATATTTTCTTTAAAGTCTGTGAGGAGAGGGCCTTGTTATACAGGGCCAGGACCAGTTAAATGCACAGGCACCTCCACAATTTCCCAAAGCTGAAGAAGATAATTTTGAGGTGCTCCTGCCTATGAAAAACAATTTGATTCAGTATGTGTAAGATCCAATCTCCCATGTGGTTTATAAATGAGCAAATATAATAGAAGCCTATTATGCCTGTAATCCCAGCACTCAAGAGACTGAAGAAGGCAGGTTATGATCTCAAGGTCAGTCTGGCCCACTCAGGGAAATCCTCATAAAAAAGAAACAGGAGAAACAGCAAAGGAGTGTGAGAGAGGCACCTATAAATGCGGCTTTTCAGTCAGCCATTTTTGATTTTTAAGCCACTGTGAGATTTTTATTTTGTAAAAACAAATGATTGTTTTGAGGAAAATGTTGACTTTTATCAGTCTTCAGAGGCCTATGAGCTCATGGACATTTTTTGCCCTTGAACAGAGCACAGATTATACATGTATTTTCTGAGTATAGCTCCTCCTCTTCCTCATCTTTCTCCAGGTTTTCTTCTTCCTCCACAGAGACCTCATTTAGCCATACAGCAGAGAATGCTGTCTTCATGATGGAACAGCAAGTGTGGTACATGGACTTTATTCTCTCACATGTGAGGTGCCCTGAGGAGTAACAGGCTACATCTCCAGCCCCTTCCATCTCACCAGTACCTGGAGAGGAAACTCTGACATTAGGAGACTTCCCCTCTCCATGAGGGCATTTTTTCTCCTGAGGAGGACAGCTTTTCAGGAAACTTACAAGTGTGTTGTTATTCTTGCGTGTGCTAGAAGGCACAAGGGAAAACTTGCCTGCGGGCCCTTTATTGTTGAGCACCTCTTTGTGAATCTTCATTTGCTCTTTTGACACCTTAAGTAATCGTTGGGAACATCTGGTTGGTAGAATCTTCTTTCTCTTTGAATATGGTCCTTGCTCATCAGCATTTGTCTTTGGAGTTTGTGTATTATTCACCCGAGCCAGATTTTCCATTTTACCTTTTCTTGAAATAGTCTTCAGTCCCCATGGCTTGTCTCTGTGAAAACTGGCATTGAGATAGAGCAACACTGTCTTGTCTCCAGAGTAAACTGCAGCATTCTCTGGGCATATCTTTCTGAACCCATGCAGTTGAAGTTGGTGAATAAAACTCTTCAAGCTCTCTGTTTCAAATATCTTCTCTGCACCTCTGTGGTGAAGGATCTCTCTCTTAAAAAGGTCTGCATCAATCATGATGGTGTTTCCATCACTGCTCCATTTCACAGACTTGAAGGTTTCATTGTTCACTATGGCCCAGACCTTGCTGAGGAAGGACAAACCAAGCAGGTTGGCATTACCTTCCTCATGTGCTACAAGCTGGCTTGGGTCCTTAGGTTGACATTTTTCTTGGGAGGCTGGACCTTGTGTCACAGCTTGGTCAGCTGGACTCTTCAATCTCTTTCTTGAATTCATATTTGGGTCAGTTGAAGAATTAGATGGGCCCTCTCTTGCAAGCCATTGGCCAATAGATGGGTCCAGACTGGCTGCACAGTCCTTGCCCACCCACTCTGACTAGCCACAGTGCCACACTAGCATCAGGAGTATATCAGCTAAAGACCAATAAACATCCACCGGGAGAATCCAAACAGTCTTTGCTCCCTCTAGGGATGTTCAAGGAATAGTGATCAAAGTTCTAGAGTCAGCCGTGGGCAAGCATCTGCTGAGGTCATCATTCTCTTTGTTTGTCATATGATGTCACAAGTGATTCACAGCTAGTCTGAAGAGAGAGTTTTTACCATGTTTGGGGAAACAGAAATGTGGCAAAATCCCACCCCAACCTCTTGATAAGGCTAAAATACAAAACCACACATTTGTAGAGCAGTCTCCTGTGTGCGAAGAGGCACATGTTTGGGGTCAGTCCTATCACTTGAGAAACTGATTTAATTACATGATTAGTTCAACCTTGCCCTGGACACAGTGATGGCTAAGGCCATGCAAGAGATGCCTCAGAAAACCCATACCACACCATCTCTCTTTGAGAAAGCAGCGGGAGCTATTTGGCTGCATGTGAGAAGAATTTGAGCCCACACCTTCATGGAGCTGCAGCGTATCATCTCTGTGGTCCTGTTGTCTTTATGCTCAAGGCCCATCAGAAGCACTCCAAGGTTTGTCAGAGGCTAATTGGCCAAATGAGCCAATCGATAAATTCTCATCAGGGAAACACTTTTGTGCTCACTTATACCCATGTTCACAATGAAACCCAAGTAAGAGTCCTGCCTGCTACATAGAGTGCAGCTGACCCGTTTTCGTGAATTGGAGTCCATCTGATCCCGGCCCTCTCTGAAACAACCTTGCTTCACAAGGAGCTCTGTTCCATCCTTGGTCCTCTCGGTCTCTGGATGTGTGATACTGATCCCGGCCCTCTCTGAAACAACCTTGCTTCACAAGGAGCTCTGTTCCATCCTTGGTCCTCTCGGTCTCTGGATGTGTGATACCACCTTGTGCTGACACCCACCCTAGTTCTCACCTAAAAATGGTGTCTGGATCCTACCAGCCAGCTTAAGTGATTTCTCTGTGAGGCCTGCCAACTCCTTCCCCAGTTCCTTCCTTTTCACATTCAGTGTTGGTTCAGGCTGCAGACGTCAAGCTTTATGTGCATGATGTACCTTGTTCCCAAGGGAGAAAATCATTGTAAAAGTTATTTCCCAAAAGGCACCATCCATAACAGGAACTACTGCCATCTCTCTCTGGCTGGGTAGTCAGTCCTCCATGTGGGGTCCTGGACATGTAATGCTAAAACTAAGAGAATAGTAACCAGGCAGGAATTGTTGGTGAAGATGCTGCAAAGCCCTAAACACAATGAAGCCCCATAATGACGCAGCAAAACTAAGATTTATTCAACTTCCAAAGTCCTTGCTGGAATTTTTGTCTGGCTTGAGATTATGTGGGACTTGTGCATGCTGGTGGTATGATGACAGATTTTTGGAAGTATGGAGTACCATCTCTTCCTCTTCTGACTGGATATCATCTCTAGATTGCCAAATTAATTTATTCTTTTCTTCTTTTACTGAATTTTAAAATTTTTCATACAATATAATTTGAAGGTATTTAGATTCCCTCCCCTATCCATACATCCCCTTATTGACCCCCCCAATTTAATGTAGTCATCCATCTATCTATCATCTATATATCTATCTATCATCTATCATCTATCTATCTATCTATCTATCTATCTATCTATCTATCTATCATATTTATCCATCTATCTATCATCTAGCTAGTTAGCTAGCTATCATCAGTCTATCATATATAAATATATATATATAGTCTAAGTTTGGGTCCATCCACTGGAGCCTAGTTAACAGACCAAGAGTCCCATGCTTTAAAGAGACTGTCTCTGGCCCTCCCAGCAGCCATCTGTTGCCACAATTTCCTTAGGTAGGGTTGAAGCTTCTTACCCCCTTCCTCATGTCTATGCTGGAATTTTTATGGTTTGAGCTTACATAGGATTTGTGCATGTTGTCACCATTGCTGTGAGTTCACATAAGTAACTGACCAACTGTCTGGAAAGCTCTGTTTCCTTGTAGTCATCCACTACCTCTGGCTCTTACAATCTGTCCACCCCGTGTTCCACAATGATCCCTGGTTCTTTGGAGATAGAAGTTTGATATAGATGTCCTATGGAAGGATAAGGACTCTCTGTTCTCTACCTGTTGGTCACTTGTTACTTTCTGTGTTGATTGCCATCTGTTACATAGGACCCTTCTCTAATGAGAAGTATGAGATGCATTGGTCTATGGATATAACAATAAGTCATTAAGAGTCTCTTTAAAATAATAGCTACTTAGCAGAAAATGAATATTGGGTTCTCCCCTATCTCTTGTGACCTGTCTAGTTTCAAATTCTTAAGCCTGATATCAATGTCAGGTATGGACTTCATCCTAGGAATTGTACCTTAAATCCAACTGAGGAGTGGTCAATTACTCAATAATATTTGTGCCACTATTGCACCAGTGAACATATCTTCTCAGGCCAGTTGCTATTATAGTTCACAGAATTCACAGCTAGGTAAAGCTGATTATTTTTTTTCTGGTAGCATACATAGCACTATCCAGCACTATGAATGCTAGCCAGTGGAGATGAGCCTCCGAAGTCCACACCAGCTTGATTTTTCCTTGTTATTCTATAGCTCATACGTGTAGAGTCTTCAGCAATAATGTCTTGTTATCTAGTTCTGCTGAATAATCCAGAGTAGGAGCAATGGCCAGAATTTGAGGGTCTATGGGGACTCCTGGTAAACAGCTTATAGAGAAGAAATTCATTACTGGCACTGAGATTTTTTTTTTCATTAGCCTATGGTGTCTAGCAAGGGCAATGTCAGGAATAATCATGGTGTTCTGTATGTTTTATAAAATAAAGGCACTATAGGCTGTAAATAATAGAAAACCTATGTATTATTTTAATAAAAAAAGAAATATTATTGTACTAGAGGAAAAAAGGAAGAATAGCTCTACCTCAGTGCCATATGAAGACATTCTCATTCTCCTTGGGAATGACTGGGGTCTTGTGGGGTTATCCTCTAGTGAGCTGTCCTGATCCAGTTAGTTTCTTGGCATTGAATGGCTTGGAGATGAGAAAACAAAGCTGTCTAGCCAAGAGCAAAGTCCTTGCACTGGGATCATGTTCAGGCGGTGCAGCCGCCTGGCCTGTGTTCTGCTCTTCTAACGCCATCCTCATTCTTCCCGAAAGGCCTTAGAGCTGTTGGTTCTTGTTAAGAAAGCCCAAAGCCACTGCTCCAGTCACCAGCCTTCCCTGAGGGAAGAATGACCATTACTGGCTCACCCAGCATTCTGTCTGTTATGTTCTATATAACTCTTTCTTTTTGCTGAGTGTCATTACTACTGTCCCTTCCCCAGTACCACTAGGCCTGACCAGTAGGTCCCAGTTCATCTGGCTCTTCATCACTTGGAATGGAGCGTAATCTCTGGGTAATGAGGTACTGGGCCCTCTGAGGATAGTAAGTGAGGAGAGTGTGCGAGCCAGGGGGAAATGGAGACCAAAGAAGCACCACTGGCCTTCTGACCGGGAAAGATCTGCCCTGTCAGTCTGAGTCAGTCTTCACAAGAGCCCTTGTGATTCCACACTTGCCAGTGGACCAGCCTGGAGGCATAGCAGGACTGGGGCATTCTTGAACTTGGTCTATGCTCTCTTGCTCTACTCCTGCATCACCTCTCCTTTCCAAACCCCATCCCCTCAGGACCCAGCAGGACCCCCTGGCCCTGGCTGGAGCTCTGCTCAGATCTCCTGCCTGTCCTTCTGCACCAGGCCCGTCAGCCACAAATCATTAACTGACTTGGGCCGTTTCGTCTCTTGGCTTGGATTTTTAAAAGTTAACAAATCTTTTCTTTTGAGTATGCTCTTACGCTATAACAAAATTGGGCAGACAGTACAGAGGTTTTCCATGTACCTTCTGTCTCCTTGGAGAGGTGTCTGATCAGGACTTTTGCCCATTTTTATTGGACTGTTTATTTATCATTGTGGAATTTTAAGAATCTTTGACTATTTTGGATAATTTTTTATCAGAAATGTCATTTGCGAATACTTTCTTCAATACTGTGACTTGTCTTCTTAATCTTTTGACAACAGTATTCACAAAACAGAAGTTTTGATTTTAAATTCAGCTTGTCAGTCATCTCTCTTACAGGTTGTACCTTAAGTATTGTGAGGAAGCATCATCACCATACCCAAGGTCATCACTGTTTTCTCCTTTGTCTTCTAGGGGTTTTCTTGTTTTGCATTTTAATTTTATGCCTACGATTTAATTTTTGTGATTATGGTAACCTCTGTATCTACATTCTTTGTCTGCCTGTGGATGTCCAGCTGTTCCAGCACCATTTGTTGACAGCCTGTCTTTATCCATTGTATTACCTTGGCTCTTTTGTCAAAGACCAGTTCATTTTATTTGTGTGGGTCTGTTCTGGGCTCTATATTCTGTTCCATTGATCTTGTCAGTTCCTCCATCAATATCACACTGTCTCGATTAATGTAACTTATATGAGATTTAAAGTTGGATCATTTCAGTCCTCTAATAACTTTGTTTTCTTCTTCAATTCTTGTATTCTGGGTCTTTTATTTCTATGTATGAACTTCAGCTTTCCCAAGTTTTCCTTCTCTCCCAGTCCTTCCTTCCTTCCTTCCTTCCTTCCTTCCTTCCTTCCTGTTCTTTACTTTCTTTGGGATGAAGTTGAGACATGGTCTTATTCTGTAGCCCAGGCCAGCCCTGAACTCATAACTATCCTCTCTTACTTCAGTTGTCCAAGCATTGAAATTTCAGGTGTGACCCACCACACCCAAACATTCTTTATTTTTCTGTGCTAGACTGGGGTTCAAGGCCAGGGCTTTGTGCATGCTAGCTATGGTGCATGGTGCACTGGGCTCCAGCCTCCTACTAGTCTTTTTCTTAAACAGCTTAATTGAGATACAATTTACAGTGTGCAATTTACCCACTTAAAGCATATAATTTAATGGCTTTTTAGTACATTGATGGAGTTGGGTAACAATTAACACTATCTAATTCCAGAACATTTAGGGCATCCCAAAACATACCCCTTTCTTGTTAGCACCCCTACCTATTCTCCCTTCCTTCTGGCCTTTACAGACATGTAATTTACTTTTAACCTCCATAAATTTGTGTATTCTGAATAGTTCATATACATGGAATCACATAATTTATGGTCTTTTGAGATTGGCTTCTTCATTTTGTGTAATATTTACAACTACATCATGCTGTAGTATGTTCAGAATTTTCTCTTTCTTTTTTATGGCTAGACAATGTTCCATTGTTTGACTTTTCATTTTATTTATCATTTCATCACTTTTGGCTATTTTGAGTATCGTGGTTATAAACATGTACAAGTTTATGTATAGACATACGTATTGTCATTTCTTTTGGGTATCTGTCTACCTGGAAGTGCAGTTACTGCATCATATGGTAACTATTTAACTTTTTGAGTAAACCATCAAACTGTTTTTGATGGTGACTTTGCCATTTTGCATTCCTGCCAGAAGTCCGTGTGGGCTCCAATTGCTCTACATCTTTGTGATGTTTTGCTATCAGTTGACCGTAAATTCTATCCATCCTAATGGGTACATAGGGGCAACTCACTGTGGGTTTGGTTCACATTTCCTTAGTGCCAAGTGATGTTGAGCATTTTTCCATGTGTGCCCATTTGTCTTCTTTGAGGAAATGTCTATTTAAATCTTTTACCATGCTGAAAGACTGGATTTTCCCTGTGTTCTCCTACTCTGTGGGCTTCTTTCTCTTGCCCTTCTTTTCTTTAAATTTATCTACTTATTCAGTGTGTGTGCGTGTGCATGTGTGTGCTCATGAGGTGTATACACAAGCATGAAGATGTCAGAGGAGGACATTAGGTGTCCTGTTTTATCATTCTCTACTTTATTACCTGGAGACAGGCTCTTTCCATGAACCTGAAACTTGTCATTTTGGGTTTTGGCTGGACTGGCAGGCAGCATGCCCCAGCAATCCTCTTGCCTTTGCCCTCCCCACAAATGCTGGGGTCACAGGTACACACACCACCATGCCTAGATTTTTATATAAGTGCTTAAGGATAAACTCCAGGCCTCATGCTTGCACAGCAAGCATTCTACTCATGAGCCATTTCCACAGTCGTCTTTCTTTCTTTTTCATAATGTCTCCCTGTGTAGCCCAGGCTGGCCTGCAGTCTCCCAAGTGCAAGGATTACATGGGAGCTACTGTGTCTGACTGACTCTCACTTTCTTGGTGGTGTCCATTGAAAATTATTTCAAATTTCGATGAAACTCAGTTTGATTTTTCTTCTGTCATTATGCTCTTGGTGTCATATGACTTAGATTTAAAAATGTTTCTTAATAACTTTATTTATAGAATTTCTTTTAAAAACTATTTCTATTCTTTGAGACTTTCATATAATGTATTTTGATCCTAACTCCTCCCTGATCCATCCCTACCTCAACATTGTGTGCCCCCCCCCCTCCCTTTTAAGGATTCTATAGCTAAAATTTCTTCTGGGAAGTGCAAAGGCTATCTGACTCCCTCCTCCCTTGGTCCCTATGACAAATTGAGGTCCAATTTTGTCAAACTACAGTCTGGAAAAACAGTGAGAGTTTACTTATTCTCTCTCTGTAGGTGCTCCCCTCCTAAGGCCACACTGGAAAGTCTCCATCTAGGCATGGATTATGACTGCCCCATAGCCACACAAAAAGGTGAGAGCCTCCCTACAGCCTCCTCAGTTTATATACCCTTAGCCCCTCCCTCTCATGCAACTAGGGCCAACCTGTTGATTGGGAGATGTGGCTGACTCTCCCTGCCCCTCCTTTCTTGCGGAGCATCAGTCAACAAGTTTGTCTGTGATGATTGTAGCCAAGCAGGTGCAACCAAGCTGGGAAGAAGTCTTCTGCCCATACTCTGTCAGCTGGAGGACAGTCCTATGCAACAGGTCTCTATCAACTCCAATTTGTGCTGTCCATGTTTTTCTGGGTGTGGAGCTATCTAGTGGATGGTGGATAACCCACCAGGACCCACACTCTTAAAGAGAACTGACATTCCCTCCTCAAGAGGCCATCAACTGTTCATACCTCCTCAGCTAAGGATGGAGGCTTATGAGTCCCTCCCCTCTTCATTCTAGAATATTGACAGTTTTGATCTTGTGCAGGTCCTATTTAGGTAGCCACAGCTGTTGTGAGTTCACTGGTGCAGTGATTCTGTCATGTCTAGAAGACACCGTTTTACTCCTGTCCTCCCCAACATATGGCTCTTAAAATCTTTCTGTCCCCCTCTTCCACTATGGCCCCTGAGCCTTGGGGGAAGGGATGTGATGTAGATGTTTCATTTGTGGCTGGGCTCACCACAGGCACTCTCTGTATTTTGATCAATTTTGAGTTTCTGCATTAACCACCATCCACTTGCACAAAAGGCCTTCTCTGATGAGGTCTGAGAGCTATACTATCTATGGGTAGAGAGATTTGAATTTAGAGGGAAGTTTGACACTTTATGCCTTGGGTTTTTAAAATAAATGTTATTGTAAACATTCAGTAACATTGTGTTTTGTTAGTTTAGCCAATTTTGAGCTTGCCAGGGGCAGCAATCATGTGAAACTTGTCTTTTCTAACATCAGGACTTGGTGGCTTGCTTTGCAAATGATTTGCTCTCTGGTCAGGATGCAAAACTCAGAGGCTCCAGAGACCAGAAGCCTCTAAGGACTCTTTCTACTTGTTTATTCTCATTTTCAGCTCAAGGGCTGAGCAACAGGTACCTGGAACATCCACCTCTGCCTCTGCATCAGAGAAGGCTGAAAGGTCCCCACTGGCTGGGGTCTCTTCCTTTTCTCTTGCTGTGTGATATCCATCTCTCTAGAAATATATCCAGGGGATATTTTTTAAGTTTTTTCTTATGGGCAACAGCTGCTGTTTTTGCCAGGCTGTCATCTATTTAGTTGTTACTTTTCCGACTTTATTTTTAAACAGTGTAACGTGAAGCACAGCAACACTGCTCATGGGACAGATGGAGAGTAGTACCAAACAGACTTCCAGAGCCGCCCTACTAGAAGTGACAGAGGTGGGGGAGGAAAGCCAGACTGCCAGATTGTTAAAAGCAAACAAATATCAGTAAATCACAAATTAAATGGGGAAGGAAGAACAAATAAGGAAGTAGCACTCAAAGGCATTGTACTTCCTGTCTGAGATTTAGGATGCAGTGGGTGAGCTCCAGTTGACAAGACTGCCAGAGCAGGCCAAGGAGCCAGATATGGGCAGATGAACAGAAATGCCCTCGTGGAGCAGGCGACACATTCCACCTGTAGTAGGCAGAGACCTTCAGGAGCTTGCAAGTTAAATGAAATGTAAAGCCACATCTCTTACCTGGAAAGGCTCCAGGCTCAGGGTCAGCAAGCTATTTCCCTGCCTCTCTCTTTTGGGAAATAGGGAAAAGTTAGAGGTAAATGAGTCTCTATAACCCAGTTTTTTTTTTTTTTTTTGTTTGTTTGTTTTTAAAGGAAGATTCACTTTACTAAATTCTTGTAGAGTAGCCCAAACTTGGTGCAAACCAGGGGTGGACTGCTGTGGTCCCAATCCCCGTAGAGGCAGCTTAACATCATGGCCCTGCATGCAAAAACAAGGGAATCATTCCCATTTCTTTGTCCCCTCAAAGTGGACTAGGTGCTGATGAAGATACCACAATATCCTCGGGGCTGACCCTTGATGTATTAGCCTCTTGACTAGAATCCTATTCTGTCCCTCAAGACTTCTGGGCACAGGACAGGCCACGGAGCCCAGCTCTCAGCCCTCGTTATAAGCTTCTCTTGTGGTCGTTGTCCTTCCTGTCTCTGATCATCCTTGCCATTCTGGACAACTCCCTCTTGCCTCCTCCTGAGTTAGTATCCCCTCAAGAGTCATTATCCTGACCTCATTACAAGACAATAGTTGCTGTTTTAAATACGGTATAAGTGGGATTCCACCATTTCATTTCTTTTAAATTCCCCAACGACATATCACTGACACCGAATCATGCTGTAGACTATGTCAGAGTTCATGCTCCCTCTTGCTCTACAGCATCCATGCTGTGCGAATATAACACGTTTTTGGCATGTGTGTATGTGTGTGTGTGTGTGTGTGTGTGTGTGTGTGTGTGTGTGTGTGGCTTTATGCCAGTTCCATTATTGACAGACATTTGGGTCACATCTAATTTGAGACTGTTTTCTAAAGGCTTCTATGAAGATGTTTATTGATAGTTTCCTTGTGTTGTGCAGAAATACCTCTCCTGCTGCTTCATACCTGGGTGTGTATTTGCTGGGTTGTATGGTGCATGTCTTTCTAGCTTTTATGGGTGCTGCCAAACAATCTGTGAAGTAGATGTGTGGACTAACACTCTCCCCTAGAGTCTGAGAGTTCTGAGTGCCACACATCTCCAGACTTGCTGTCTTATTTTACCATTCTGGCTGGTGTGTGATCTGTCACTGTGGTCTTGCTATTTTGCATTTGTATAATTTGTGTTTATTGGCCATGTCAATATCTTCTTTTGTGAAAATTCTATTCAAACATTCCTCCATTTTTAAATTGTTATGTCTTTTTCTGTGTTCAGTCTTCCTCAGTATCTATCTTATATCTAGAGATATAAGTTCTCGGCCATCTATATTTTCTCACTATGTGACTTTCTTTTAGTCTTTTAATGTTGTGTTTTAATTAACAGAAGTTCTTAATTTTAATCCAGTTTATAAATCTTTTCATTGATGCTTAATATTTTTTTCTGTCCTGCTAAGGTACTTTTACCCATTCAAGGTCATGAAGATATTCTCCAAGGCTTCCTTATTATTTTTTTCTGTATAGGCTTATGTTCCCTCTTAAATTAATTTTTCTTCGGTATAAGGTACAGGTCAATGTTTATTTTTAATGTAGATATGCAGCTGGCTCAGTACTGTTCACTGTAAATCCATCCTTTCCCACTGAAGTGCAGTGGAACTTTGTTCTAAGTCACCATATATGAATGTTTCTATTTCTGTGACATTCTGTTTCATTGGCCCCTTTGTCTATCCCTGAGCCTGTAGCCCTCTGCCCATTATGTCAATTTATGGTAGAAATATTGCTATATGCTAGTGTAATTCTCCCAGCTGTGTTCTTCATCACATTCTAAGTCCTTTGCATCTCTCTCTCTCTCTCTCACTCACTCACACACACACACACACACACACACACACACACACACACACACAAATATGCTGAAATTTTGGTAGACTTGCATTGAATCTCTAAATCAAATTGAAGAAAATGTAAACATTAACCCTACTGATTCTTTTATTCCATGAACATAGTACCTCCATTATTTATTAGTCTTTGATTTATCACAATATTGTCTTGTATTTCTCGGTGGAGTTGTATCTGTATTTCATTGAATTTACTCTGTAGGTGTTTATCGAGGAGATGTGACAGTGAGTGGTACTGATTTTATCTTCCACATGTTTGTCATTACTTGTATTAGCTACTCTTCTCATTGCTGTGACAAGATCCCTGACAGAGCAGTACAAGCAAGCAGAAACTTACACTGGCTAACAACTCCACAAAGTACAGCCCTTTATGGCAGGGGAGGCACAGTAGCTGGAATGGATTGGTTCTTGGTGATCAGATCTTGTTATGGAAAATTCTCAAATTCTATCAGGAAACAGAGCACTAATCTGAAATCAATTAGATACCCTTCAAGGACTGCACCTGGGTAGCCTGCATCAGCTAGGTTCCATGTCCCAAAGGTTCCATCCACAAACTCCCCAAACAGTGCCATCATCTGGGGATTAAGTGTTTAAACACATGAGCTTAGGAGAGATAGTTCACATTCAAACCATAACTCTAGTCTATAGAAAATACAACTGATTCTTTCTGATATGTTTTTTAATTTGAGAATTTTATTCTTATACACAAAATATTTATTATATTTACTACTCACCCCCTTCTGACTCCTCTGAGGCCCCTCCCACTGCATCTCCCTTCTCACGTTCTCTTTTTAACCCACTGAGTCCAATTAGTGCTGCCAGTATGTGAATAGGTGTAGGGCCATTCACTGGAGCATGGGAAGCCTACCAGGAACCACATCCCTGAAGAAAACTGGTAGAGGGTATCATGTTCACCTCACACAATTGATTTTTGCCTACAGACTTGTATCCAGCAACTTTGCTAGATTCCTTTATTACTTATAGTCCTGCTCTAACCAACTATAAACCACTAGGGGAGAAGAGGATGCCCCAGATCCCTTCCATAGAATGCTGGGCCTCAGTGAAGAGTCTGATTGCTCTAAAAATCTTCCCCACAGCAGAAGGAAGAAAGAGCCATGTTCCTAAGTCTAGAAGACTCCAGTCATTAGTTTTGGGGCAGGTGTACGCTCCCTCAAATTCAAATGGGTCTAGCAGAGTCTAAATGCACACATTCCCCTTCCCCTCCCCACTGGTAGAACTTAGCTGAGTTTCCATAGGAGGGTCTGGCCCAGGCTGCAGGTGTACTGCTGGGATGTACTTAGAGGGGTGTCTAGTACTGGTGCTGGGGACAGGGTCTGTGATGGCAGTTTCAGGCCTTGGAATGTATAATACAACCACTTACTGAATATTCACCAAGATCCTACTCTGAGTAGCCATTTTGCTTGGTCCATAAGAGAGATATAGTGGTTAAGAGCAGAGGACCCAGGTTCTATTCCTAGCACCCACATGGTGGCTACCAACCGTTTGTAACTACAGTTCCAGGCTATCTGATGCTCTCTTCTGACCTCTGCATGCATTGCATGACACAGATGCATTCATATATATGAGAGATACAGTGAGGCACGGGGCATGGTCCTAGTCTTAATGAGTTATGCTTTACAAAAGGAGGCAAAATTCAAGCTGCATGAAGAGGAAGGATTTCTAATGTAGAGTCAGAACACCTGGTTTAAGTTTTGGTTCTAA
The DNA here is from genome assembly GCF_000622305.1 of Nannospalax galili. NCBI lineage: Eukaryota > Metazoa > Chordata > Mammalia > Rodentia > Spalacidae > Nannospalax > Nannospalax galili. The sequence goes on along the minus strand of NW_008360327.1, from coordinate 1,224,408 downwards.
TCCCAATTGAAATTCCCAATGCATTCCTTCCCACTCTGCATGGGCCTGACCACCCAGCCAAATGATGAAGGAAAATTATCTACCTCATATAAGGACATCCATTCTGAGGCTTAGAAGCAGTCCAGAAAACCAAGAAAAAGGTGGAGACAGGAAGATTCATAAGTAACTAGCTAGAAAGATCTATGTGGGGTGGGAGGTAAGAGGATTCTTCAGGAGACTGATCTAGAATGAGAGCTTGGGCATAGGAAGAGTTTGGAGGCTGGAGAGGAGAGATCTTTTCAAGGACCATCTGTCCACCTCCCACTCCTTCAGAGTATGACCTGGCTGAGTGGCCTCAGTAGAAGCCATACAAGGAAGAACTGCAACAGGGGTGGGGATGGCAGAGAGAATGGGGGAGGCCCACAAGGTGAAGGGCCTGTGTGGACCAGCTGTGCAAGGGTGGCTTCACAGTGTGGAGGATGGGTTGGGTTTAGCTCAGAGGCCCATGCAAAAAGGCGGAAGAGAAAAGCTCCCTGATAAGTGCCCAGAGGAATCATGGGTATAGGAGAGCCCCTCCTCAGAGGCTTCTCTCAGTCCTGTTAGGCCTTCATGTGACACTCATCAGCACACTGGTGCCAGGCTCTGGGCTGGGTACTGGAGCTATGCAGACAAGTAAGTTCTATTCTTGCCTGTAGGAATTATTTTCAGGTGGAGAACTTATTGCTGTGGCAGAGCTAAGCATGTGACCAGAGGCCCATCTAGGCCAGTACAGGGGAGGGGCTTGTGCTCTGGCAACTAAGGGAAGATGGAACTCAAAGATACAAGCAAGGCAGGGCTACAGGGAGGCATGAGCACTGCAGAGAAGGGCACCCTAGAAGGTGACCACAGGGTGCTGCTGTCCTCATTTGTGTTTCCAGAATCCTATCTCTAGAATCAGAAGGTGATGAGAAGTTCCATTCTTCCACCTGTCAGAGCCTTCTAAAAATGGACCCAAACCATTATTTTCTTCTCAGCAGCTTTACAACTTCCCCAAGTAGGGGGTTAAGTGGAGAATTCCTGGGGAGCCTGCTGCCTTCCAGCTGCTGCCTTCCAGCTGCTGTCAGATGTGACGCCCAGTTACCTCGTATGTTTATCAATGTCTCTTGCTCCTGCCTGAAGTTCTTGGAGTGGGGTTCTGTTAAACTACGCCATCCTTGGGATGCAGGTTTTGTGTTATTTTGAACATGTTCTACTGTGGCAGCTAGCCTGCTGGAATGTGAGCTCTGTGATAGAAGAGGGTAGGAGGCAACAAGCAAGGGGACATGGGCAGGAAGGGGTGAAGGTACCCTGGGCATAGGCAGAAGTGCCAGTCAGATGTCTGGCCTTTCTTATTCCTGCTTGTCAGAGGGCCTGACAGTCCTCTGTGGTCTTCTGAAGGGTCTTAGGCAGGTGTGGCAAGAGTGGGGTCTGGCACATGAACGTAGGCCAAGCAGATGGAGATAAGACCAGGTGCTGTGGAGCAGGGTTAATGGGATGCAATCTGCAGGCCCCCATGAATGTAAGATGGGGGTTATTCTAGCCCTGAACTTCCACTTCTGCCCAGGATGTGGGTGCTGGCCCTTTAGGATTTCAGGCCAGTGGGTGCTCTTAGTCTTTTGGGGCAGAGACTATAGGTAAGTGTATTACCAGGGAAACCAGGGTTCCCTTTAAGTTTCTTAGCCTTGTTAATAAAATAATTTAGAAACTGTCACAAAAAGAATAAGCTCATCCTTATTGAAAAATCCGATATCACTAACTGGAGAAAATAAGTGACCATAACAACGCTAACACCTGTGAAAGTTGATGTTGCAGCAGGACACAGATCCATTCATTATTTCCAGCTGTATCTCTGTGAAGCAGGTTGTCCTAGTTAGCTTTCTATTGCTGTGATAAAACACTGACCAAAACCAATGTGGGGAGGAAAGAGTTTATTTCAGTTTATAGTACAGTCCTTCACCAAGGGAAGCCAGGACAGGAATTCTAGCAGAAATGGAGACAGGAACTGAAGCACAAAACACAGAGGTGAGCTGCTTGCTGACTTGCTCCACACTGGGCTGGGCCCTCCCACATCATTCAACAATCAAGAAAATGACTCATACACATGCCCATAGGCCAATCTGATAAAGACAATTCCCCAATTGAGGTTCTCTCTTCCTAGGTGTGTCAAGTTGAAAACTGAAGCCATCCAGTACACAGATACTCATGTTCTATCTAGGGACACTTAAGGTACTTAGCCTAAGTCCCTTCCCAGATCATTTATCTGTAAATGATGGCAAAAGGACTTAGGCCTGGGCAGCAAATTGCAGAGCTGTGGCAACAGGATGGGAAGAAGAGACATCAGGGCAAAGGGTCTGACCTGCTGTGTCTCCATTCTCAGCAGAGCAGGTCAGATTACTGAAGCTGAAGTGTGGGTAAGCATGTTCCTGTCAGAGTAACTTGGATCAGAGCAGAGTGTTCATGGATAGAGAGATAGAGACAGACTGGTTAGGAGGAGGCTGCAAATAGTCCAGATGAAAGCCAGATGGAAGGACGAGGATGCCCCCAACCGACTCCTTTTGGCCCACCCAGGAAGATAGGCTGGCCCTGGGATGCTGGCCAATAGTTGCCTCACCAGCTTCTGTCATCCATAAATGTGGTGCAGAGCCCACAGCCCTGCTGGCCAGGCTGTCATCTGTGACTGGGCAGCCTGGAGAACCTGACATTTGCTCTTGGACCAGAGAGCCAAAGCTCTGCCTTCTGCAAGTTCACACAAGTGGAAGTAGAAGGTGCTGGCGGCCACTTGTGAAGTCAGAGCATATGCGGTTCATTCCCGATGGGTATGGCCTAGAGAGCATTTTGAGTGCTACTCAGATCAGGGACAGACCCCGGGTACAGAAAAGAGGTATAGAAGCATGGCAGTTCTGTTGAGGCCAAGGTCTAGAGCAAGCATTGTGGGGTGAGGCTTGGGTCTGCTCAGTGATGCCAGCAGTGGTCATCCTACCACCCCTACAGCTGTGGGAAGTGAGACTACCTCCAGGAAACAAAGATACCCGAAGTGCCTAAGGACCAGCACCAGGGTCTGTGCTGGAGGAGCACAGTGATATGCCTCAAAACCCAAACTGCCAAGCTCCTGGCTCAGGACTCAAGTAACCTGCGTGCTGTGTTACATCTAGATACCCAGGATCTCAACTTGGGGCGTTAAAAAGTCTGGCTCTGAACCCAAGTTCAGGAGGTCTCTGCCTAAGTATGTGGAAAACGAATATATCAACCAGCAGCCGGTGATAATAGGAGGTAAAACCTAGTAAGTCCAAAGAAACTATCCTAGTGCTTTACATATGTTAACTCATTCAGTCCTCAGAATAGCCCAGTGAAGCAATTAACCATACTACCCAGCTGACAGGGGCACAGAGAGGTGATGATGTGAGGTTTTGCACATCAGATAAGCAAGAAGATTTCGGGCAGACCTAAGCAAAGTGCTCAAAGCTCTTGCTATTGCCAATCTTCTGTCTTGCCTGGCCTCACCCATACTCCCTCTGGTCTCTCACTCTTGCCCCTCAGGCCTCCTGTGGTCCCAGGGGTCTATGGGGTTGATACAGAAGCAGACACTACTGAAGTCTGTGCCCCGCTCCCACCAGCCTCCATCCAGGAGAGTCCTGCAGACGAACTGCCCCTCAGATCTGGAAAGAGTCCTGTGGTGAAGGACAGGGTGGGGTGGGAGTGCAGGAGGATGAGAAAGAGCTTGTGCTCAAGCACGCTTGTATTTGCATAAGTCCACCACCATAACAAAGCATTCCATGCCTGCTCTCTTACCATCTAGGATGATCAAGGCTCACAGAGGCTAGGAATTTGCCTGTAGCCTTTCAAGTGGGTCATGGATCCTCTTGAGGCAATAGCCATCCTACCACATTCAGAGGAAAGGAAGAATGCTCCCACAAAGACACAGGGCACAAAAAGTTGTGCCAGTTGCAAAATGTATATATGTGTCCTTGGGATGTAGCTGAGTGGTACAACATTTTCCCAGCATGCACAAGGCCCTACCTGGGTTCCACCCCAAGTACTGGGAAAAAAGTTGTGAGTGTCAAACAGGCCCATTGCCTCAGTTTATGAGAGTTGCACGAAGAGGAGTCTCTTCTAGTTGTTACCATTCCATTGGACCAGCAATCCACCAGCTCTGCAGCCTTTGCACTCAAAGGAATTCCACAGAAGCACCAAGACATCTGGCAAGGGAAGGAAGGAGAAGAAATAGGGCTAGAGCATAGGCAAGGAGTCCCCTTGTCCTGAGACTGAGCCCAGAGCACATTCTGAGACAGTGTCCCCCAGGAGTGGTTCTGGACCAGCCACATTTTAAAATGCCACACCAATAAATCCCCAAGACCTAAGAGGTTCCAACTGGACAGCTGCCTTGACTATGCAGAGAGCTCCCTGTTTCCTTACGAAGAACTAAGGAAGGTCTTGCAGGGGCAGGAAGAATTGAGACCCAGTAGAGTACAGAGCTGCTTCCTGGTCTGTGGGTGATGGATTTACCTCAGTAAAGACCCCTGAAAAAGAGGTATCAAGGGAGAGGAAAGGATTTTACCTATGCATATGTCATTGGTGAATCCTAGAAGCTAAGGACTTCAGGCTCTCCCACAATGCCAGACAGCAGGCTCACAGACAGCACAGAGTATTAGACAGACTCCAGTTAACCGACTCAAATGAAATGCTGTTACAGATGGAAAACTCTGAAAATCTAGAATATTTCTATGACTTAAGCACATTGCAATGGATCTTTCTGCTGACAATCTCTGGTTCTGTGGGTACACACATGGGTACATGTACAGGGGAGGTGGGAATGGCTGTCAAAACTTTTTCCGTGGACTGGGCATACAAAAAGTGGCAGTTATCATCCAGAGTTGCTATAAATTTCAGATGCTGAGTGTTAAGCACACATTTTATACAGCCCCAGGCACAGAATAAATAGTAAATAATAGCTAACCTGCCTGAACACAGTCTACATGGAAAAGAAAATTATACTGAAGTCATTAGCTGGCTTCTATATATTCTGTTAACTAAGACAACTACCTTTCCATTCAAATTGCTAAAATAGTTCATTGATTTAAAGTTTATTCATCAGTTTATCCATTGATTGCAAAATCTCCTTTGTAACATTTCAGATTCCCTGCTCCCTAGTCCCAGTGCCCCAGGTGGTTAGCAGTCTGTGCATCAGTGCACGTCTTTAGGCATAAACAAGCTCCACCCACAATCTTCCTGCTCCATCCTCCCTCCGTAGTTATCTACTTCATCTGACCCAACCTTCTTAGAGTTTGAGAAATGGAAAGGAGAGGGAGTAGGAGAAAGAGGGAAATGATGAAAAAAATGAAGAAGCCCGGGCTTTTTCAGAATGGGAGGCTGAAGGTTGGCTTGTAGTGCCATCTGTGGCCAGCCCCCTCCTTTACAAAGAATGCTGGGGCTGAGGAGATGACTCAGCAGTTAAGAACACTGGCTGCTCTTGCAGAAGACCTGGGTTCTTCAGTTCCCAGCACCCAAAGGCAGCTAACAACTGTCCATAACTCCAGTTCCAGGGGATCAGATGCCCTCTTCTGGCCTCCATGGACACTGCATGACATGGGTACACATACATTCAGTCAATACACTTATACACATAAAATAAAAAATAATTTAAGAACGTTTTATAAGAATACTGAGGGCCAGAGCTCTTAAATCATATGCGTAGGGCTCTTCTCCCTGAACACAAATGGAGGCACCTGTAGATAAGCTATGCCTGACACATCTTTGCATTCTTTAGGGTGATGTATACAGCTTTACCTGGTGTGGTCAGGACATGTTCTCTGGAGAGCTCTTCTGTGTCCAACTGGCCACAGGCTTGGGGTAAGCCAGTCCTCCACTGTGGGGCCCTAAGCATAGTAACAGTCCTCCCTCTCTGCTCTAGCCTGTAAGATAGCCACCCTCAGAAGTGGTCAACAAAGCTGCCTGGACCAGGAAAGCCTGGATGAGAATCTGGAAGCTGATAAGCATCTGATCCCATCCTGCAGCATGAACGATGCGGCATGCTCACCAGGAATGTCTGCTGGATGTCTATGGCTGGGCCCTGTAGAGTACCTTCACCTACCTCCTTCCAGTGAATCCTTGCAGGTAGATCAGGTAGACGTGCCTGAGAGGGTTTTTTTTGGGGGGGGTGTAGAGTACACCCACTCTCTTCATTTACACCACTTCTCTAGGCCCAGAGGAGGGAGTATATCACCACCTTCCTTGGAGTGGCTTCTACAGACACCAGATGATATTTGAATTTCATCCACCTATTTGCTTCTAGACAACCCTTTGCCACGGGAAATTCAAATGATCCTGAAAACACTTGTAATTTTCCTGTATGGTTGTTGGCTACTGCTGTCATTGTTATTATTAGAATGGCCCAACGCCAAGAGTAAATAGGAAGGGAACTGACCACCTTTTAGATTTTTGCTAATTCTTTCAGAGTCTAGTGAAATGGGAGTCCAGTTTAATTGGATCCTGGTTTACCAGAAGATTTGCAACAGAAATCCCTGCAGCAGTCTTTGCTCTCCACGAACTAAAGGGAAAGTTAGGAAATGAGGGAAAGAAAAGGTGTGGGCTACAGGGAAAGTGATGTTGTTGTGCATGACATCACAGTTCAACATTGTGACAGCACTATTTAACACTATGATGTCACCATTCAGCATTGTGACATCAAAATGAAGCATTGTGATGGTGCAGTGGCGCACTGTGATGTCATATGCACCATCGTGATGGCAAATAAGCACTGTGATGCCAACATCACAACTAAGCATTGTGATGGCACAACAGAGGATTGTGATGTCACAATTGAACTCTATGCTATCCTATTCAACATTGTGACATCAAAATGAAACATTGTGATAGCACAGTAGAGCACTGTGATGTCACATGCACTGTTGTGATGGCAAAATGGATGAGCACTGTGATGTCAAAACTTAGGATTATGATGGCACAATAGAGTATTGTGATATCACAATTGAGCATTGTGATATCACAATTGAACACTTGATACACAATTGAGTATTGTGATGTCACAATTCAACATTGTGATGTCACAATTGAACTTTATATCACTATTCAGCATTGCGGCATCAAAATAGAGTATTTATGATGGTATATCGGAGCACTGGGATGGCACAATTGAATTTTGTGATGTCACAATTCAGCATCATTGCAGCAGCAGGGAAGGGTGTCCCTTCTGTCTCTTCTCAGAGGGCAGGAGAGCCAGGGAAACATTCTGAGGAGGGGTCAATAAAGGCAACTGCTTCTTCTGTAATGAAAAGTCCATCACCACTGTTCAGTCAGGTAGCTATAGTTGGGAGGGAATGGGCACCAATGAGAAAAGGTAATGGAGAGGCCAGCAGAGCACTGGACTGAGTACTGTCAGTACTCAGCACCTGAGCTGGGGGACAGGGCCTCTAGAGAAAGGAGGTTGGTGACAAGAAAGCAGTCACTCACACTGGCAAGCAGCCACACCCACAATAACAACAGGCATGCTTTGTTGTCACTGCCTTTTCTGTGTTGGCCTCACTTTCTTTGCCTGTGCCATGGGAGGCATGGGCTCAATCAGCTCCAAAACCAGTGGCTGGTTTTGACAGATGACTTGTGAGGGGTGAACTTAATAGTGAACCCTTTCCATGGCTGACACTGAAGACAATGAGGCCTGGGCTGGCTTGGGTGCACTGCGTCCTTGTCTGGGAAAAGGTTATTTAGGCCTGTAGCTTTGCAGCTCATGGGTGGGGTGAATCCTCTGAGGCCTTTCCTTGTCCTCACCCCTGCCTCCTCCTCCCTGCCAGAACCTCTCCTCACTGTCCCACCCCACCCACTGGCATGAGAGCAACTGCCAAGGGCGGAGGCTGTGGCAGGAAGAGGAGAAGCTGCCTTGGCATGTTGTGGTTGCCACTCCCCTCCCCATCTCCCATCCATCCGCCCACAACCCTTCCTTGGATGGCAGCAGTCAGGAAAATGCACAGTTAAACCTATAGGCCTTTTATACATTACTCTCTCTCTGTCTCTGTCTCTGTCTCTCTCTGTCTCTGTCTCTCTCTCTCTCTCCCTCACACACACACACAGGCATACCTGCTCACTTATGCTCACATACCCCTACACATGCATTCTCTCTCTCACAAGCTCTATATTTTCAGCACAAGGATATCCCTCCCCCTTCCCTTGTCCCCTGACCCTCACGGAAGGAATCCATCTGGCTCTTGGGTAGCAACCACAGAGCTTCAAACCATCTGGAAAGACAAGCAGGAAGAACAGTGCCAGGCTGAGGTACAAGCAGCCAGGGTCAGGGGATGGGAGGAAGAGAAAACCAGGGTGGCTGCCAGATTCCAGTCAAAACAACATGCTTCTTCCCCAAAATCTAATCTCCACAGCAGCCCCCCCACTCAGGCCTCACATGGCTGTGGGTCAGCTCTCTCTATAGGGATAGCCACTGGCCTGCCTGAGCCCATCCTTACTCCACCATCAACAACCACACAGGTGACATCCAACACAGACACACAATGTCTAATTTTAGTGCTCATCTTCTCTTGCCATGGTTGTGTGGTTTCTAATTATTTTATTCCCAAGATTTACCTTGATGGATGGTTATACATTTTCCAATTTACTGTACAATATCTTGTAAAGTGCCCTTTCAAAAAAAAATGTGTGGATTATTTCACATTGTTAATTTTCCCAGCTCTAAGGAGAAATCTGTGGATAATCATCTGCCCTGGATGCTCTGATTCAATCCCTATTTCCTTTAATACTAATAAAATGGACAGTTCATTTATAAGAAGTTCCCTAAAAGAGGGTATTGAAAAACATTATATTTCTTTTAAAGTTGTTAAAGGGCATAAATCCATTACTCAGATAGAGATCACTTAATAATTTAATGCCTTCAGCTTGGCATTGTTCCCAGAATATTTTCACTTTATCTGTCTTTATTTTCAGGTTGGAACAAATTGCAGAATAATCAGCTCTGTTGGCGGGAACTGCTGAAGAGTCAGTAGACAGGAATGGGGATGACTTGGGGGATCCACGAGCCCAGGGGATATCCTGTCTCCCTCACAGACCTTTGGTCCACAGGCTCGGGTAGGTGAGGGATGGCAGGAAGACCAGACTCAGGACCTCCTTTCTTGGGGCCTCCACATGGTGAGGAGAGCTGCAGACAGGTGGGAGGAGGGGCAAGGATGGTAGCCACTCCTAACTGCCCCTCCTCCCAGGCCAGCAAGCAGGTGGGAGGGCACTAAGAGGGAACCTTTCTGCAAAGAGGATTAGTTTGCACTTTCTAAATAAAATCATTTACATGATGCATTAAACCAATCCTGTAATTAAAATCATTAACGTTCCTTTGTGTAGATTAGCAATAAGGAATCTAAGTGTGGAGTCAACATTCCTTCTCACAGCTCATGGCACACCAAGCTTATGGGGATTCCAGCTTCTAGGGGATTCCAGCTGACTAGTCCTAGCTGTGCCTCCTGAATATTCACCTCATCCCCACCAGAAGCAACAGGTGAAGCTGCTTGAGAGCAAGGGGTTTGGAGGCAACCAGATTGAACCTAAGGATGCCCATGTTTCCCCATACCTCTCCCATGGAATCTCTGTGTTCCTTCTCTCTGCTCCTCAGTTTCCCCATGAAACACATTCACAGAACAAAAATGGTATTTAGGAGTTCCCTCTAGGTCCCCATTACATAACTCATGTGTTGTCACTTTGCCTAGCATAATGTTTGGTAACAGTTGGTACTCAGCACATGTTTGAAGGGAGTTGAATATGCTAGACCAGGGAGGGATGGCATGAGGAGGCAGGCAGTGGAGATATCATTCCCAGGGCAGGGAGGGAAACTGGAATGGGATGTGCTGAGCCATCCTGGTGCTCCCAGTGGATGAGGCAGTATGGAGCTCTCAACTCCCACACTAGGAATATGACTATGACTACTTCTCCAGACCCACCTGGACAGGAGAGCCATCCCAAAGAGGCTTATGGTCCAGATCTACCTTATCCTCCAGGCACAGCAGAGGGTTCCCCTGTAGAAGGGCACTACTGGAAGATGCCAACAACAACAGCAATAAGCATGTCTTAAACCCCCAGATCTCAGGGTGAGGAAAGGAGAGCTTAGCAGTTATGAGATACTCTAGGCTAGGAGTCCCAGCCCAGGGAAACCTTACTGTTACTGTGATTGCCGCAATCCCTGGTGCTCATGATGCGCCAGTACAGAAGCTGCATGTTAATGTCATTTCAAAGTTTCTGGAGCAGTTCTAGATTTCTAGTACTGGTTTTTTTCCAGGGTGGTGTCCTGGGAAGGACATCTTTTAGGATAAGATACCTCTAGGTTCAAATCTTGTTTCAAAATGATTAGGAGATTAAATTAACACAACATTATGAAAATGTCTTCCAAACTTGGACATACTTATCGACCAGCATTCTCTACAAGATACTCAGTGCAGCAGGAAAGAGATGGCTATTACTTTTTGATTGTCTAATCCTCTTACACCGTTATCAACTGGTCTTGTACTTTGCTTGACAATAGAATGTGGCAAAAATGATACTATGTGGCATCCAAAGCTACTTTGTAAGTGTGGTCTTGTCTTTCTGGCTTCAACATGTAGCTGTTGGGATACTTCTTAGCCTTGCTACTATCTAGGAAGTATGACTACCAGAGATCCTACATGGAGACCTCAAGCTTTAGCCAACCCTTCAGTACCATATTCTCTTATTTGGGTTGAATAGAACACCCCCCCCCCATTCATGTCCAGTGGGATAGGGTCTTATTTGGAAATAAGGTCTTAGCAGATACAATCAAGATGTAGTCATATTGAATTAGGTTGGGCCCTAAACCCAGTAGTATTAGTGTCTTTTTAAGAAGGAAAACCACACACAGAAACACAGAGGGGCAGGTGCTCAGACATGTAAAGATGGAGGCAAAGGCTGGAATGATGTGTCCATAAGCTGAGGAACCTCAAGGATTGCTGGCAGCCACGAGAAGCTGAAACAGACAAGGAGAAATTCTTCCCTTGAGCCTTTGGAGGCAGCACAGCCATACCACAGCCTTCATTACAAACTTTTGACCTCCAAGACCAATGAGACTGCATATCTGCTGTTTTAGGCCACCTAGGCAGTGATGCTTGGTTACAACCCCAGGAAACCAAGATACCTGCCAAAAAGTCAACATCTAAGACCACCTTGGATCCTCTAGGCCAGCTTGTTCATCAGCTCAGTCAAGGTCACCTGGAACAGCAGAACCATCAACTGAGCTCTGAAATTCCCCACCCACAAAATCCTTACATAAAATGACATTTTGTGATCAGCAGACACTCGTAGCAAGTCAGTGGCCGAACTAAACCCAAAATTCAGGCCTCTTGCTTCTGACAATCCAGTGGGACTTTTTATTCTCCAAAGTTTTCTCCAATTCATAAAGCAGCTGTTCTTTGCAAATTTATATGCATGTTTCTCACAAGTTTTACTCAGTCAAGTACTCAGTCATGAATGTAAAATATAATAACTAAATTGAAAATAGGGAAACAGCATATCATCTTTGTATACCACTAACACCCTCCCCTTAGCTTAGTGTTGGAAGTGGGAGTTATAATCAATGGCAAAATTATGAAAACAAAGCATGCAGGAGAAAGATGTGGTGAGTACAGGCTTATCGGTGGGAGGACTAGAGAGGCTGAATGCAGGAGGTGAAGTTAGATAGTGAGGGGCCTTGAAAGCCAGGCTGGAATGCCCTCATACATTAGACAACAATGGCTATTCTAAGGGGGAAACAAGAGAGCTGTCTTCCACCCCTGTACTAGATGGCTGGACAATTCCACCTTTCTCCAGAGCACCAGACTAAGGATACCTGTGAAACACTTATCTGTATTCAGAAACCCAGCTCAACACAAGCTAGATGGACAGCCATTTTGAAAATCGAACTCTGAGAGCCATGCTGTTTTTCAATGGGTCTTCTTAGCTTCTGGGAGAGGATCTGTGCTTCTGTAATAAAGGAAAATATTTGGCTAATTTGTCTCAGCTGCTTCAGAGACATGAGAGGTTGCTTGTTGCAAAGACCAAAGAAGTTTCTCCCTTCATGACTTGGCTACATTATTTCAGAAACTCCCAAGTAGGGTTGGCTTATCCTTTGAGGATGGCTGGCCTGTTTTCTCTACATGGGTCATTTCGTCCACTGTATTAGTTATGTTTTTGTTGCTATGGCAAGGGAAGGGTTTTTGGCTCACAGTTTCAGTTCACCATGGTAGAGAAGGCACAGCAGAGTTCCTGTATTATGGTGGAACTCTACCTCTTTACACTTTAGCAGACCAGGAAGCAGAGACCTCTGGTCAGAGAAGGCTGGGCTAGAGCGTCTCTAGTCCTCCCACCAATGAGCCTGTACTCACCACGTCTTTCTCCTGCATGCTTTGTTTTCATTATTTTGCCATTGATTTTTAACTCCCACTTCCAACACTCAGCTAAGGGGAGGGTGTTACTGGTATACAAAGATACATGTTGTTTCCCAATTTTCAGTTTATTATATTTTACATCTTGACTGAATACTTGACTGAGTAAAACTTGTGAGATATATACATATAAATTTGCAAATGACTGCTTTATGAACTGGAGAAAATTTTGGAGAATGAAAAGTCCCACTGGATTAAGTCAGATGCAGGAGTCTTGAATTTCAGCCACTGACTTGCTGAGAGTGTCTGCTAATTGCAAAATGCCCAGTGATCCACCTCTGCTGTCTTTGCCTCCCGCCCCTGAAGTCCCATAACCTCCCAAGACAGTGCCACTACTTGGGTACCGAGTGTTCATACTTGAGTCTTTGGAGACATTTCAGACTCAAACTCTAGCTTCTACTCTCCTTTCAAGAACACTTTAAAGCACACCGAGAGTCCCTCCATGTCTCAATCTCCAGGGCCACTGATCACAACCAACTCCTCAGTGGAATTGCTCCCAGAGGTTTAAGTACCTAGGACACCTACCTCTTCCCTCTAAACCTCAGTCCTACCTACTCAAAGAAAAGGGTGAGAATGAAAGAGGGAAACCTTTAAAGAAAAAAAAAAAAGACTCAAGATTTTTTCCAGAATTGATGAAAAAAATGCAAGTTCCACGTAGAGAACTAAAATGAATGCCAAGAAGATAAATTGTAAAACTTAAAAGTCAAACATTAAATTCAGTTTTTAAAATGGTAAATTTCTCTAAGTTCAGGACCAAACATTTTAGAGAAGAAACTGCCTGAAGTCTTCTGTAGTGAGTACACAAGCAGATTGGTTGTGTCTGAGCTTTCAGTAGCCTATGGCACTGCTACCAATATCAATAACATGTTGTTTTATTTAATATCTTTTTTTACAGATGTCTATTTTAATAATTTAATAAAAACTAAGACATGGTGATTGCAGAAAAAATTGAAAAATACATATACGATTAACTTTAGTCTGACCCTAAGCCCTAGTCCTCTCCCTCAGAATGTGATGCCATCAGTATAAGGATCTGGGCATATGCTATGGTAGTCTATGTACGTGTATTTGCCTTCTAAATAGACGTTGCAGTGCACTGTGCACTCTTTTCCCACTGTGCTTTTTCATAATTTGTTCTTCCTTGATATATGACCTGACACAGACTGCCTTTGAGAATCACTTATGTGTGTTTGAGGAGGTCATATATCCTCAATTGGTGGACATATGGCCACTGTATTAGGCATCTTGCTTGACTTTCGCATGTTTTACTTAACTCTTTTGTGTGATGAATCTGTCAACTACTGAAAGAGGTCCCACCTACAAGGGGGGACTTACTCATTTTGCTTTGAATTTCTCACTCTGTCTCTTTCTTATTCCATGTTTCTTTGTCTCCCCCTCCATCATTAATCATTAATATTAATGTTTTTATAAAATTAATATTATTAATTAATATTAATATAAACTTAAACTATGGCTTACAACCCCATATGGGGTAACTGAATGTGGTGGGCAGCAAAAAAATTGGCAATGGTTGAAAGGATTCTGAATGTACAACAACCAAAATTTAATTCAAAACCAAATGTGTACTGAATCTGAGGTATTTCTGGCAGCGTGTCCTGCAGCCCCAAGTCCTGCAGTAGCAAATATTCAGACAAGATTTAATTTCTGTGTAGAAATAAACACATCCATATCATTGCTAGCTATATATGCTTACTTTTGCCTTTGACAAATGGTAATATTATATGTATGCCAAAGATTTATTTTAAAATAAATTTATTTCTGATTTATTATCAGTCAGTGTTTGATTTATGTACATATTTTATAGCCTTTTATGTCTGGGGCCACGCAAAAATTTCTTGGCGCTGCAAGTGGAAAAAGGTTAAGAAGCTTTGGCTAATATAATTAAGCATTTGCTGAGCAAGGTCTCTGCTCTTCAGGCTTCTGTGTCTTCCATTCTTCCCTCTGCACTGAGTCTCCCTAAGTACACGTCTTAGGTGTCTTTTGCTGACCATCTTCTGGTATGAACTTTCTGAGTTGTTTGCATAAGTACATGTTTTTGACCACTCACATCTGCATAAAATTCTAGCTCAATACCCTGTTGGCATTCTGAAGGTATCTTCTGGCAGCCATAGTTGCTACAAAGAAGCTAGCTCTGTGTTCAGTTTTGTTGTCCTTTGAAATTATCCATCTTCTCTGGTTCAGTGGTTAAGAGCAGTGGTCTGCTCTTGTAGAGGACCGGGTTCAAGTCCCAGCACCCACATGGTGGCTAACAACCGTCTATAACTCCAGTTCCAAGAGATCCAACACCCTCTTCTGACCTCTACAGGCATTACATAACACAGGTGCACTTAAACACACACAGGCAATACATTCATACACATAAAACTTTTTAAATAATAATAAACAAAAATTCTTTAAAAAGAAAGTATTGGGGGCTGCAGAGATAGCTCAGCAGTTAAGAGCACTGACTGCTCTTGCAGAGGACCCAGGTTCGATTCCCAGCACCCACATGGCTACGAACTGTCCTTAACTCCAGTTCTGGGGAATCCTAAGACCTCTTCTGACCTCCACAGCATTCAGGACATGGGTGGACTCACATACATGCAGGCAATACACTCATACACATAAAATAAAAATAAATAAATAAATAAAATAAAAAGAAAATATCTTCTCCGTCTGGTTTAAGACCTTTCTATTATTAATATAATGCAAATTCACTTTTAAGGGTTTTCTTATGGTAAGGAAAAGAGCTTTATTCTATCAGTTTCTTCTCTAAGATGTTTGGTTCTGAACTTAGAGAAATTTACCATTTTAAAAACTGAATTTAATGTTTGACTTTCAAGTTTTACAATTTATCTTCTTGGCACTCATTTTAGTTCTCTATGCGGAACTTACATTTTTTCACCAATTCTGGAAAATATCTTGAGTCATTTTTTTCTTTAAAGGCTTCTCTCTTTTATTCTCACCCTTCTCTTTTTCTATATTTAAGAACCAACCTATGCTAGACCCTCTTCTTCACCCTTTAGTATCTGTTAGCTTGCCCTGTATTTCTCAGTTTTTCTTTCTCTGTTATACATTCTGAATGATGCATTCATTTCTGTACCCAAGTCCATGATTTTTCATTTTTCCCATCCAATTCTTTTTCCTTTATCCAAGTTTATCAATATTCTAGTCGCAAGTCATTCTGGTTAAGTTAATCTGCACTTTGGTGAAAGGCCAATTCAACTTCTCCAGCAGATGTTTAACTCATCAATGAATACTTACTGGCACAAATTTGAAACAGACCTTTGCCCATGAGAGGGGTTTCATAAAGCTTGTTCAGTAGGTTTGTGAACCTTAGGGAATCAGTTATAGCTCAAGGAGTCAACAAAGGCACCACCCAAAACCCTCTCCAGACTCAGGGAACAGAGATCTTTTGGATTATGTTGGAACTGAAGGAAGTTTTTGAAGAAGAAATAACACTTGGATTGAGCCTTGAAATAGAAAATATTTGGTAGGGGAAGGGAGGTGTCACCTGGCAGACTTACCTGGAGCAAGAGACCAGCTGACTAAGAACAGTGGGTGGGCTAAGTGAACAGTGAGGGCTCACTGGAAATTAAGGTTAAATCAGATTATGAAAATTAAATAAGAGGATCTCAATTCTTCCCTATTGTCCTTTTATGTATATAATTCCTTGACTGCAAAGTTTGACCCAGAGTGCCTATTTCAGTCAGGGTCCAAGCATAAAAACAAAGACTGTCCCAGTGGCATCAGAGACGGAATTTAATACAGGAATTAGTTGTAAAAGTGTTAGAAGGGCTGAAAAACCAAGCAGGCAATTGTTGGGACTATCTGTAGATTAGTAGCAATAGGAAGCGTCATCCATCCCAAGGGATGGAGGGGGAAAGGCAGAGGTGACATTACTGGAGCTCAGAGGCTAGCACTATTGTTTGTTAAACTGTATAAATAAATGTTATGTACTTTTATTAATTTTTCCTTTTTATTATTTTGTAAGTTAGCATACAAAATAATGGGTTACATTATGGCAGTTTTGTGTGTGCGTGTGCGTGTGTGTGTGTGTGTGTGTGTGTGTGTGTGTACACTTTCTTTTTTATTTAGCCTCTGTATACACTTTTCTATGTGACTTGTACTTAAGAGTAAAAAATAGTTAAATCAGTGGAGGGAGAGAAAAGGTGTCTCATGAGTCTTTTCTCATGAAACTGCTGGAGGATGTATTCCACTGAAACAAGGGAAGGAAAGGAAAGGAAAATATATAAGAAATCCGGGAAAGAGACGCTCTAAATAGAAGGGAGGAAAGGGAATCCCTTGGGATGATGCTGAAGGATGACCCCAGGGTGACACTGTATGCCGCAGTCATCAGTCAAGAATGGAATAAGGCAGAAACTGCCAGTGAGTTTGAAAAGCAGATGAAATTGACAGATCGCCTGGTGTGTTTGAAAAGATTAGGAAGGTATTTATCTAATTAAAGGGAATGTTGGGACTGAATTAATGATAATACACAGAAAAAAATCACAAAAATAAAAGCCAAAAACAACCCCCCAAACAACATAAAAACAAAGCTCCAGAAAACAAAAGTTTCTACATAAAAGGAGTCAAGAAGCACACTAATAGGTTAAGAATGACTGATGTACAATGATGTAAATACTATGCACTGACCCAGTCATGATTAGGATGCAAGGATGGGATATGGGAAACGTGTGTTCTCATGTGGATGCATGGTAAGGGGAGCCAAATCATCACTTTCCATAATAGAAAGTCAATAAATAACCATACTTACAATAGAAAAGTAAAAATATGGCTAAGCTTGTCACTTAGAGATAAGGAAATTAACATTTTATAAGGAAGACAGGTATTGGAGAGATGGCTCCATGGTTAAGAGCAATGGCTGCTCCTGCAGAGGACCCGGGTTTGGTTCCCAGCACTTACATGGTGGATAATAACCATCTGTAACGCCAGTTCCAGGGAATCTACCACCCTCTTCTGGCCTCTGTGGGTACTGCATGCATAGATGTACTTACACAAAATAAAAATAAATAAATAAATAAAATTTAGAAACAGGACCACAGCTAGAAAGGGAAAAAGTAGTTGTCACTAGCATAGTGGGGGAAAATGCTACTTTAAAAGAATATTTTAGCCAGGTATGATGGCACATGCCTTTAGTCTCAGCACTTGGGAGGCAGAGGCAGGCAGATCTCTGTGAGTTTAAGGCCAGCCTGGTCTACACAGTGAGTTCCAGGACAGCTTGGGCTACAGGGAGACCCTGTCTCAAAAATACCAAAAAAAATTTATTATTTTTATTTTATGCGTATGAGTGTATTGCCTGCATGCATGTAAGTGCACCTGTGTCATGCAATGCCCACGGAGGTCAGAAGAGGGCATCAGATCCCCTGGAACTGGAGTTAGGGACAGTTGTTAGCCACCATGTGGGTGTTGGGAACCAAATCCGTGTCTTCTTCTGACCTCTGCAGGCATTGCACAACATAGGTGCACTTACATACATGTATGCAATACACTCATACACACAAAAAAATAAAAATAACACATACATTATTTTTTACAAATAAATTATACTAGGACAAAATAACATTACCCCAGGGTTATAGCAAGTACGAGAGTTCCCACTTTTCAATTGTTGTACCACATTCAAATGCTAATTAGCAAAAATCATCTTATAATTTTATTGCATACTTAAAAGGTATTTTATAGAATTCAACTATCATTCCTAATAAAACTTAAAAAAGTAGAATTAATTTTTTTCATTAATATCATAAAGCATCCAACTTTAAACTAAATTAGTAATAGTTCCTCTAAATTCAGAGCATCTACTATTATCGTTGTTATTGAAATCATTAATGAAAATGTAATTATTTAACACTGTCTTGAAAGTTCTTGTCAAAACATTAGGAATAAAGACAGTAGAAAGAGGATAAATACTGAAAAGGGAAAGACAAAAATATCTCTTGCATAGGATATGATTATATACCAAGAAAATGATTCAAATATAAAAATAACTAATGATCCAGGTGACTATGAGGCAGATCATGTCTCCCCCATGACCTGTCAACTCCCTCAGGTTAAATCCTGTGGCCCCAACCCCCAGGTGATTGGTGACAGATCCTCTGACTCACCTGCTCACCCTGACCACAGGGCTTTCCTTGTTTCTCAACAGGTCACATATGGTTCCATCACAGGCCTCTGCCTGAGCCTTGTCTCCTTCAGCTCTCTGCTTTCATGAAACCTTTTGGGAGTGGCCCTCTCTCTGTCCTTCCTTGCAAATGCCACCTTCTAAGTGGCCTTCTTGAGCACTAAATCACCCCTGTGTCAGTCTCTACCCTCTGGCCCTGTTTCATTTTTCGCTTTATAGGATTTCTTGCAATCTAGCATTTTAGTTATGTTTTTGCTTATTGTTTTTTTTCCTCACTAGAATAGAATCCCCAAGAATATCATATTCTTGGAGTCCAGAAAGATATCTGTTCCATGAAAGATACCACGTTGAATAAAGGATTAAATGAGGGGCACACTAAATATGCCAAGGAACTGAGAAGAATTGCCTTCTCTTCTTAGGAGATAGATAATACACATCACAATAAAAGCATTTCAATAATGAAAATTAAGACTAGAAAAAGGACAGTGAACTAGAGTAAATATATGAATCAATAGGACAAAAATGATTAGTATTCATAATCTACACGGAGTCCATTTAAATTTGTAAGAAAAACACCAAGACGGTAATAGATTAAACAGATAACTCATAGAAAACTATAAATAATATCAGCAAAGACATGGAAAAGTAGTGATTTTCACTAGTAAACAAAGGAATATAAATTATAGCGAATTTAACACCACTTTGTCAAGTTAGGGGGAAAATACTTTTGCTAACTGCGACTGAAGTTGAAATAGAGCAAGTAGATTCATTCTGGAGTGATGACATTGAATTAAACAATATTTCTGGAAAGCATTTCAGCAATACAGAAAAGAACTGTATACATGAACATGTCCTTCACCAGTAATTCCTCCATAGAAATTATTCCTATGGAAATTCAACAGCAGCCAAAAGCTATTTGCAGGAAGATGCTCACTGCAGTGTTATCTATAAAAGCCCCAAACTGAAAACATATAAATGGCCAACATTAAGGGGAATGACTTAATAAATTACAGTACCTCTGCACAATGGAATATTATGTGGTCATTAAAATGATAATTATGCAGAAACATGAAAAATGTTTATGATCCGCTGATCACTGAAAACAAGCTGAATGCAAAATAGCAGACTTGCACCTTGGATGGAAATGCCAGGATGTATAGATGCTTAGAAGAAAGAATATGTAAAAACCGCCATCATTGGATTGTGATTTTGAAGGTGACATATTTTTAAAATGTTTTCTCTCTCTCTTTGAGACAGGGTCTCCCTGGAGCCCCAGCTGACCTAGGACTCACTATGTAGACCACGCTGGCCTCCAACTTCCAGAGGTCCACCTGGACTCCTGAGTGCTAGGATTAAAGGTATGTGCCACCACACTGGGCTTTTAAATGCTTTCTTTAAATGTCTACCTAGAATATCCAATTGTTTCTAGCAGGTTCTATAGGGCTCTTTAGGTATGCAAGTAACTGTCCAAGTTCCCTGTCTGGACCCACTCCTGTGGACACGAATTATCTGTTCTACAGTATGAGACTGACTCTTCTTCACATTGCTTTGAATACTTCCTCTGCTGTAGTGTAGAGTACAAAGATGTAGAAATGTCAAACAAACAGCAAAACGCTCAGGCTAGAGCCCAAATGGCCTGAAGCCAGCCCTGCTGCCCCTGCCAGCTGAGCTCATGTGTCTGTGCCTGCCTGTCATCTCTCCCAGGTAGAGGGAGTGCCCTCAGCCCAGACCAAACATGTGGACTGGAAACACATCTGGGCCACCTCCAGAGCCAAAGCCACAGCCCAAATGGATTTCCTAGGAATCCCATGACCCAGAGCTTGGTGCTGCTGATCAAATGAATGGATTGATGGCACAGAGAAGGTGGGGGTCCTCTTGGGCCACCTGGGCCAGATTTTGCACCTGACATCCTGCTGACCTTTCTGCTGTTACTCAGAACTAAGTTCTGTTTTGGCTGTTTGAATTGCAAAGAACTCAGAAGTCAAATTCTTCAACTGGCATGCTAGTGAAGTTGCCATCACAGAAAAAGGAACCAACTTTAACTGATGAGTTATTTTTCTATTGTTCAGTAGCCCTCTCCCCATCTTACAAGGAAATTAACTTTGAGATGACTAGTCTGCTTTTCACTTTTTGACTCTGTGTGATGCTTTGAATGAGAAATGTCCCCCACTGGCTCAAGTATTTGAACACTTGGTATATGGTCCCCGTTAGTGGTGCTATTTGGGGAAAGCATGGAACCATTAGGAGGTGCAGACTTGCTGGAGGAAGCACACACTGGGGGTTGGCTTTGAGAATTCATAGCCTCACCCCACTTCCGGCTTGTTTTCTCTCTGCTTCCTGTCAATGACTGAAGATATGAGGACTCAGCTTTCTACTCTACTCTGGCTGCCTCTTCCCACCATGCTTCCCCTGCCATTGTGGACTCTCCCTCTGGAACTATAAGCCAAATAAACTCTTCCTTCTGTAAGTTGCCTTCGTCAGGATATTTTACCATAGCAACAGAAACATAACTAATATACCTATCATTTTTACCTCTTAGTTTATAAACAATCCTTTGCTTGGCTCAATGGAACAATTATTCTATGGTATGGGATGAAGTGTTGTCCTATTCTAGGATGGAAAATAAAGCCAATTAAGATCTTTAAATTAAACTGTTGCAATCTGTGTCATTGCAAACTGCTGCATCCTAGTTGTAGGAGCTTGAGCAATGTCCTAGTTAGCTTTAACTGTAACTTGATAGAGCCTAGAGGCATCTAAGAAGGGAGTCTCAACTGAGGAATTTCTTAGATCAGGTTGGCCTGTGGGCATGTCTGTGGGGGGTTGTCTTGATTGTTTAATTAATGTAGGGAGCCCAGCCCACTGTAGGTGGCGCCATTCCCTAAGCAGGTGGTCCTGAGCTGTATAAGAAAGCTAACTGGGCATGAATCTGCAAGCAAGCCAGCTAGTAAACTGCATCCTCTACAGTCACTGCTGTACTTCTTGATTGTGAAGTTAGTTCCCTGTTCAGTGGTATTGCTATGTGAACTTCCCTCAGTGATTGACTATGACCTATGACCTGGAAATATAAGTCAAAAAAACTTTCCTAAGTAGCTTTTGGTCCTGGTGTTTGTCACAGCAACAGAAAGGGCACGAGAACAAGCAAGCTACTTAATCTCTATACTTCTCTTTTTTCTTGTATAAAGTGGGGCTAATTAAAGCCCCTGCCTCATAGAACTAAACAAGAATTAAGGGAGTTAATAGCGGTCAGCAAAGAGCATGGCGCCTGCCCTATAACAAACACCCTGTGTCAGCTTCTACTGCTGCTGTGGCCTCCATTGTTCCTCTCTGTCTTGCACACATGGCAGATAAAGCAACGGTCCCAAACCTTTTGTGGGACATAACATCTCTGCATGACGTAATTCCCAACCTCCTTCTGGGAAGAAATTAGTGTTGATAAATGCGTAAGCAATTTTCTGATAAACTTTAATAAGATTAAGACCTCTTCTGGGAAGCCAGTTCCCCACCCACTCAGCCGACTGTCAGTGAGGAGCTAATGATCTTGAAACAATCCTGGTTTGCATGCAGTCTAACAGTGATTACCTAATCACTCTGCTTCACTACACAATTTTTCTATGGAGACAACCTCTGAATTGGCCTGCTTAAGCCTCTTTTCTTGTGACCTGCTTGAACTAAAACCTTGATACAGGCTTAAAAGCAAAGTGTCTGAAAATATTCACAATCCTATTATAACACAGAAAAGAGTTGATCATATTTATTTGTATTCTTTTCTCATTTTCGTATTAGGGGAAGGACCTTGGGAGGTAAGGACTACACTTGCTTTTATCCAAATTTCTATCCAGAACTTAATATTGTAATTGATGCATAAAAGACAATCAACAAATGCTTAATATAATTTTCTTTTACTATTTTAAAACAGTTGGGGGAATGGAAAGATGGCTCAGTGGGTAAGAGTGCTTGCTGTGAAAACATAAGGAGATGAATTTAAACCCCCACCACCCACATAAAAGCTGGACATGGCCATGTGTGCCCTGTAACCTCAATGCTGAGGGACAGAGACAGATGGACCCCAGGAGGTTGCTGGCCAGCATGCCTTGCCAAGACAATGAGCTTCAGGTTCAATGAGAGACTTGTCTCAAGGGAATAAGGTGGAGAGTGATAAAGGAAAGCATCCAGTGTCCTCTGCTGGCCTCTACGTGCATAACATGGGCATACGCACCTGCACATACACATATGTGCATACACACAATTGAAAAGAGCACTCTCTATTAGGTTGCATTGTAAAGTGTCACTGGCTCTGGGTTCAACTGTAGCATTAATACTTGTTTTAGCTATGCAGCTTTGGGAAAGTTTTTCTCCTTCCTGATTTTCAATTTACTTCACTGTGGGCATAATAGCTCACTATAGTTACTGTGAGGGGGACAAGCCATATGCAGAATGCAACACACTGTCAGGTACATTAGAGCCTCAAGGGGGACGGAGAGATGGCTCAGTGGTTAAGGGCACTGGCTGCTCTTGCAGAAGACCTGAGTTCCAATCCCAGTGGCCATATGGTAGCTAACAACCATCCATAACTCCAGTTCAAGGAGATCCAATGCCTTCTTCTATCCCCTGCAGACATTGCACGCTATGGGTATACTTACACACATGCAGGCAACACACACGTAACCACATAAAATAAAAATAATAAATTTTTAAATATTTTTAAAAGACCCTCAAAATGGTTGGAAAGATTGCTCAGTGGTTAAGAACACTGTCTGTTCTTGCAGAAGACCTGGGTTCGAATCCCAGCACCCACATGGCAGCTAACAACTGTCTGTAACTCCAGTTCCAGGGGTTCTGACAGCCTCTTCTGTCCTCCGTGGGCATTGCAGGACAGAGGTGCACTTACCTACATGCAGGCAATACACACATACACATAAAATAAAAATAACAAGTAAAATATTTTTTAAAAAGACCCTCAAAACATCTTCCTTCTACCTCTTGCCTTGACTCTCTTTGTGACACTGAAAGTCATGTATTCGCTACAAATCCTAGTTTCTTCACCCATGAAGCATGAACAAAACCAACCCTCTCAGACCCTATTGCTGAAGACACCACACACTTTGGTAACAGAACATAGAGAATCAGGTTGCTATCCACCAGGAACTTCCCCACTGCGGACTAGCTTTCCTAGTACCAGAAGGTGCTATGCAGGTTTCTGGGGGAGAGGTCATCAATAAAAGACCAGCGTGGCAAGATATGCCCATAGGTGCAATAGTGGCATGAATGTTATAGGGTTAACCAACTGCTTTCTGATTGGATTTAAGGCTCACTCCATGGGAGTAAACTTGTAACTGGTGTGCAAATCTGGTCAAGAACCCATGGTTGGGGAGATCCCAGGCTCCAGGGGTGAACCTACTACTATTATTTTGTTAAATGGACACAGTATCATACTGCCCTTTAAATTTGTGTCTCTCTATCTATAGATTATTGCAGCTCTCAGCTCTCCTTAGAGAAGTTTCTTTGTGCAGAGTTTTAGTTTGTTTCTCCACTGCTACGACAAAACATTCTGACCACTACCAAACTGAGGAGGAAAGGGTTTATTTGTCTTACATCTCCCAGGTCATAGTTTATCAGGGAGCCCAGGGTAAGAACTCAGGGCAAGAACCTGGAGGCAAGAGTTGGAGCACAGGCCATGGAGGATCGCTGCTTACTGGCTTGCTCCCCTGGCCCCTGCTCAGCCTGCTTTCTTACGCAATACAGGCCCACCTGCTCAGGGGTGGCACCACCCACAGTGTGTTGGGACCTCCTACAGCACTCAACAATCAAGATGCCCCACAGACATGGCCATAGGCCAGTCCTATGGAGGAAATTCCCCAACTGAGGCTCCCTCAATCCAGGTGTGTCAAGTTGACACTAGAGCTATCCAGCATAAATGACCCCATGTCAACTTGACACACAAACACATGACTATTAAACCATAATTGTTTGAATTTTTATCCCCAAGATATGATGTTAACATTAATATCACAACATGAGACAGCCCCACAGTCCTTTAAAAAATCCAAACACTTAAAATCCATAGTCTCTTTTAAAGGTCTCTTAACTGTGGGCTTCTGTAAAATCCAAAACTGTCTTATTTCAAAGGGAAGAATCAGGCACACCTAAGCAAAACCAAAGTCCAGCAAAGTAGCTCAAGGCTGGACATCTGGGATTCACTCATGATCTTCTGGGCTCCAAAGGGTTCTGGCAGCTCCACTTCTCTGACTCTGCCATTCACAGCACACATAGCTTGTCTCACAGACCCAGGCCAGCTCCATTCCATACCTACTGCTGTCCTTGGTGGTCATCCCATGGTCCCAGCATCTCCAAAAAGCTGGGGTCGCCACTGAAATTGAGGCTATGCCTTCACCAATGGCCTCTTTTTGCCTCTTGGGATGAAAAGCCTCAGATTCTCTCCATATCCCCTTCAATCCTGGGGTCTTCGCTGCAACTGAAGCTGCACTTTCACCTATGGCCTTTCCTGGTCTCTCAGAGTGCCAAGCCTCAGATGCTCTCTGTGACCCCTTCATGCTTTCAACACCAGAACCATGCATGAGACTCTTATACATTACCAAGTCCTACTTCCAGCTAGAGATGGAGGTTCGGGTCCCCTCTTCACCACAGCTTCTGTGTGCGGACCCTGAGGAAATACTTCCCGGAGGATTTCACCATGGTGAGGCTGGTCTCTTGTCACTTACAGCTGATTTTTCAGCCCCAGCTAACCAGCATCAACTGTCCCAGTAAAGCAAAGGTTTTACGTCAGGTTCTGGTCTCTTCTTAATCATAGCTGATTCTTTAGCCCCAGCCAACCAGAACCCACAAATTCTCAATTCAAAATATCGTAAGAACAGCCCTGATAGTCTCTGCTTCCCTTTGAAGCTTCACAAGTCAGGCCTCCATCATCCACAACTCTTTCAACATAACTGTTCCAAGCTCCACAGTAACAAACTCGCAATGGCTTTTTCAGCCCAAAGTTCCAAACACTTCCACAATCCTCCAACGTCAGGTTTGTCACAGCAGTACCCCACTCTCAGTACGAATTTCTGATCTAGTTTGTTTCTCCATTGCTGTGACAAACACTCTAACCACTACTAAATTCCTGAGGAAAGGGTTTATTTGTCTTATATCTCCCAGGTCACAGTTCATCAGGGAGACCAAGGTAGGAACTCAGGGCAAGAACCTGGAGGCAGGAGCTGGAGCACAGGCCATGGAGGAATGCTGCTTACTGGCTTACTCCCCTGGCCCCTGCTCAGCCTGCTTTCTTATGCAACACAGGCCTACCTGCTCAGGGGTGACACCACCCACAGTGGTCTGGGACCTCCCACATCATTCAACAATCAAGAAGATGCCCCACAGACATGGCCATAGGCCAGTCCTATGGAGGAAATTCCCCAATTGAGGCTCCCTCAATCCAGGTGTGTCAAGTTGACAGCAAAGCTATCCAGCACATTAGGAAAAGGCAGCAAAACCCACCTTTTCTTTTAAAGAGGAGAAAAACCCTTGTGTGTCGAGATAGATCAGGGCAAAATAAGAAAATGCCTTAATAAGTTATGAAGGTCAGAGCATATTTTGCTTCCAGATAAAAATGAAGAAATAAGGACTGAATTTACCCTCCTGCCTGGAGCACTGAAAATGCTGGCCAATCACATGAAGTGACAGCTTTCAGGATACTGGACACAAGGCCCCCAAAGACAGTGAGTCATATTTGAGAATGAAAAGCAAACAAGGAGGGTCCTATAGTCACTCCAGTGACAGCTTTGGGGGAGTGTCAGGACTAAGAGCAGGAGGGTGAGACTGAGCTGAGCCTGGCATTGTCCCCAAGTTGAGGAAACAGAGCTGAGTCTAGAAGCCTTTGAGTCTATATGAAAGAGCACCTGCAGAGAGAGAGCGAGAGAGAGAGCGAGAGAGAGAAATGAACAAGCCAAAGGACATTGGTTAGCATTCAGAAAGGTCTTAACACTGTAGTGGGCAATAATTAATCCCAGACCATGTATGGACCTTGACTCATCTAGCAAATCTTAAAAGCAAAATCTAACAAGACCAAAGTGTTTCCAATAACTGGGTCCTAGAACAAAGTTCAAGAACATTTAAAGGAATACAAAAACATCCAACATGTACGATAAAACCCACAGTGCCTGACAGCCAATCACAAATTACCAAATGTGCAATGAAGCCCAGGCAAACAAACCCAAACTGACCTAGAACTTTTACAGATGTTATCATTTCCAGAGTAGGAGGATAAGAAAGTCACAACTAAATGTTCAGAAGGTTAAGGTATAGAAAACAAGATATAAAAATCAAACTTCTAGAGATGGAAAGTACCATGTTTAAAATGAAAAATATATTAGACAGGATACAATTAACAGCTGATTACATCTAATATTTTTTAAAATAGGGAATTTAAATACATGGTTAAATAGTGATAGAAGTGTTCCAAAAATATACAGAGAGAAAAAAAAAAAGAATGAAAACAAGTTCAGAGCAACAGTGACTGCAGGATGACTCTAACAGTGTAATGTGTGCATGACTGGCGTCTCCAGAAGAAAGGAGAGAGGTGGAACATAATATTTCCCTATGTATGTGAAAAACAATAGCCAGAAAGCTACTAAAGTTTTTTTTTAATTCTCAAATCTATAAATTCACAAGTTTGATCCTGAAAATACAAAAAAAAGAAAAGTAACCAAGACACATAATCTAATTGTTCAAATCAGCAAAAACAAAAATCTTAAAAGTAGCCAACGTAAAAAGGATATATTATATCCAGAACAACAAAAAAAGGATTACAGTAGATTCCCCATAAAAATGTGGGCAAAAACATAGGCAATGCTTTAACAACCATAACAAAAAAGGTCAACCTAGAATTTTCTACACAATGAAATGTCTTTCAAAAGCAAAGATGAAATAGTGACTTTTTGAGTCATATAAAAGCTGGTTCAGTCTGTAAAGTACTTGCCTTCAATCATGAGAACCTGGGTTTGGATCCCACATAGAAAAAAAGGGGTTTTGTTTTGTTTTGTTTTGGTTTTTTAAGGCCAGGTATGGCTATTTGCACCTGTGTTCCCAGCACTGGAGAGGCAGAGACAGGAGGATGCCAGGGGCTTGCCTGACCAGCCAGTCTAACCAAATTAGCAAGCTCCCGGTTTGATGAGAGATGTTGTCTCAAAAAATACGGTGGAGAGTGATAGGGAAAGATGCCTAACATTGACCTCTGAACCCACCCCCGGCCATATAAACATACAGGTACGCACACTTACACACATATGCATATACATGAACACATGCACACACATATACCACACACAAAACTGGGAAGAATCACAACCAACAGACTCACAGTATAAAAAATATTACAGCAGGTAGTTCAAGTGGTGAAAATGATACCAGAAACACAGCCCTAATCATTGCCACTGAAGCACTCAAAGAAGTATAAACCACATTTATAGCTATATTTTCTGTGTGTGTGTGTGTGTGTGTGTGTGTGTGTGTATTCATGCATACAACGGCATGTATGTGTGGAGTTAGAGGAAAACTTTCAATAGTTAGTTCTCTCCTTCTACTATATGGGTCCCAGGGATTGAACTCAGGTCATCAGGTTTGATAGCTTGCTTTTTCTTGATGAGTCATCTTGCCAGTCCAATATATCTATATTTTTAAAGACAAGTGAGAACTTATACAAAATAATAATGATGTAACATGGGATTTATAACTTAAAATATATAACTACATCAGCATAAAGGCCAGGAAAGGAGAAATAGAAATATATTGTTATAAGGTTTATATACAACACATGAAGTAATACAGTATTATTTTGAAAGTACATGATAATTTCTAAAGATTTATACCGTAAACCTGAAAGTAACTATTAAAATAACAAAGCAAAGAGTTACAGTTAATGAATTAGCAAGTAGATAAAAGGAAATCATAAGCCAAGAAAAGAGGGAAATGGAACAAAGAAGCAATGGGATTAACAGAGAACAACTAAAGATGACAGATTTAAATCGAAACATCAATAATCACATTAAGTATAAATGGTCCAAACACTGTAAATAAAAGGCATCAATTATTAGATAAAAAAGACAACTATTCTATTTCTGCTTACACAAACTCACTTTTAATTAAAGAAACAGATGACCAAAAACATGTGCCATGCTAAAACTAATCAAAATAAAGTTAGCATAACTACATTAATTTCAGGCAATACAAACTTCAGAGCAAAAATATTACCAAGAATAAATAGGCAACTTCATAAAGATAAAAGAATCAACTCACCAGAGAATATAACAATAATCCTCCTCTAAAACTACTGGACATTTAGTAACAGAGCTTTAAAACCTTGGAGTAAAACTGAAAGAAAATAATAATTTTAACAGTCATGCATTTGTTAAAGTAATTAAATCCATGGTTTAAATTCTTCCCACTCCTTTCCCCTCTTCCCAAATTCTAGGTCCAGATGACTTCACTAGTAAATTCTATCATTTAAAAGAAGAAATTGTACCAATTTACATATTCTTTCAGAGAACTGAAGAGAAGGGAATACTTTCCAGCATACTCTATGAGGCAGATTACCCTGATACCAAAACCAAAGAAAGACATTACAGGAGAACTACAACATCCTCCATGAATAAGATATAGAAATTGTCAATAAAATTTCAACAAATTGAATTTAACAATATTTTATAAGGGTAAAATAGCATGACGAAGAGTTATTTACCTCAGAACTATTAACATTTAAAAACCCATGAGCTAACATATTAACAACCTGTATAGTCAATGTTCCACTACTGTAACAAACACCTGAGACAATCAGCTCATAAAGAGAAAAAGATTCACATTTATGGAGGCTTCAGTTTATGATCGATTGACTTTATTGCCTTGGGCAGATGGCTAGGCAGCACATGATGGTGGAAGAATGTGACAGCAAAACCACTTGCCTTGTGTCCAGGAGGTAAAAGAGCAAAGAGGAGACTGGGGTTCTACAATCCCTATGAAGTGCACATCCCAATGATCTAAGGCTTCCCACTAGGTTCCATCTCCCAGAGGCTCCACCACCTCCCTGGGGGCCTTTGGGGAAACATTTAATGTACAAACTTCACAAAATGAAAATAAATAGCTATGACCATCTGAGTAGATGCAGGAAAGTATTTGACAAAAGTCAAAAGTTCATTCATTCCTGATGAAGAAAAAAAAAACCTCTACCAGTCTAGCAAGATGGCTCTCCAGGTAATGACACTTGCCACACAAGCCTGACAACCTGTTTGATCCCCAGAACCCATGGTGGCAGCAGAGAACCAGCTCCTGTAAGTTGTCCTCAGACCTCCACATTCCTGTGGTAGCATGCATATCCACGTACACAAACATACACATACACATTCATGAATGCACACACGCATAGGCACATGATAAATTAAATTACATTAAAAATTAAAGGAAGAAAAACTATCAATAAACTCAGAGGGACTGGAAAAATGGCACAGTAGTTAAGAGCACTGGTTGCTCTTGCAGAGGACTCAGGTTCAGTTCCCAGCACCCACATGATGGCTAACAACCATCTGTAACTCCAGTTCCAGAGGATCTGATGCCGTTCTTCTGGCCTCCGTGGGCCTTGCATGACACAGGTACACTTACATACATGCAGGAAGTACACTCATACATATAAAATAAAAATAAATAAATAAAAATAAATAAAGTTGGAGTAGAACAGAACTTCCTCAATCCACTAAAGAGCATCTACAATAAAGCAAACCTATACACACTGGTTAACACTCATACATTTACTGACCAGCATACTTAAAGATAATCAACTAAATGTTTCTCTTACAAGTCACAAAGCCAAAGGTATTCATGTCAACACTTAAACATTGTTTTGAAAGCTCCAACAAGTATAATAAGAAACATAATAAAAGTCATCTGGACTGGAGTGGAAGAATAGAACTGACTTGCTTCACAGGCATGATTATCTATTTAGAAGAAGCAATACAATCTATTTTTAAAAAGCTGCTGGAAATAATAAGAGCAGTGAAACAAGTGTACAAGGTGCAATCAATATACAAACTTCAATTGTAATTTTAGATACTAGCAATAAGCCCCTGGAAATTGAAATTTGAAATACAATAACATCTCCTTACTACAGTATCAAAATATGAAATGCTTAGAAATAAATATAAGAGATATGCAAAACCTGTTTTGAGAACTATGAAGCAGAGTTTATGGAACTTAAAAGTCTAAAGAGAGATACATTGTGTCCATGAGATAGGAGATTAATATCAATTCTCCACAAATTGATCTATAAATTCAGTGCAATCCCAATCAAAATACTCAGTAGACAATGTCAGTTTCTTCTATTTGATCTTCATCTTCTTTTGGTAGTAAGTTAATTCTAAAGTTCAGATGAAAGGTTAGAGAGATGGCTCAGTAGTAAAGAGTGAATATTACTCTTGCAGAGTGTGGCTCCCAGCACCCACACTGGGCTGTTCACAATTGCCTGTAATCACAATTGCCTGTAACTCCAGCTCCAGGGGATTCAACACCCTTCTCTGGACTCTGTGAGCACCTGCACTCATGTGCACGTACCCACACAGACACACACATATACACATAATTAAAAAATAACAAAGTTCAGGGGCTGGAGAGATGGCTCAGCGGTTAAGAGCACTGGTTGCTCTTGCAGAGGACCCAGGTTCAATTCCCAGCACCTACATGGCGGTTATGAACCATCCTTAACTCCAGTTCCAGGAGAATCCAAAGCCTCATAATAAAGTTCAGATGAAACAGGAAAAGGCATAGAACAGCCAGAAACAATTTTGAAAGAGAAGATATTTGGGTAACTAGCACTACCTGATTTCAAGGTGTACAGAGCTACAGTTTAGTATTGGCACAAAGACAGATCATCAATGGAACAGAATAGAATGTCTGAAAAATAAAACTGCCAATATCTGAACAACTGATTTTTTTAAGTATAAAGGAAATTTGGGGGTGGAGAGATGGCCCAGGGTTAAGAGCACTAGCTACTCTTGCAGAGGACCT
This sequence comes from Nannospalax galili, assembly GCF_000622305.1. NCBI lineage: Eukaryota > Metazoa > Chordata > Mammalia > Rodentia > Spalacidae > Nannospalax > Nannospalax galili. Next base: position 1,192,788 of record NW_008360327.1, on the reverse strand, counting down.
GGGATCTGTTCCTAGCACCCACATGACTGCTAACAATCATCCCAAACTCCAGTTCCAGGGGATCCAATGTCCTCTTCTGACCTCCTCAGGCACTGCACAACATGAGTGCACTTACATACATTCAGGCAAAACATTCATATAAATAATAAATAATAAATAAATAAATAAATAAATAAAATTTTAAGAAGAGCGAATAAAAGGAAACTGCAGAATGGGAAACTATTTGTAAGTCATATCTGGTAAAGAATTTGTATATAGAATGTATATCACTTAACACTCAATAAGAAATTAAAACAACCTCTACCAAATAGGCAAAAGATTTGGATACATTGCAAAAAAGAAAAAGAAAGAAAAGATATATGACTATCAAGGAAGCACATAGAATGATGCTCAACATCATTAGCTATGAGGGAAACACAAACAACCACAACGACTACTTGGGAGGCTGAGGCAGGAGGATGATCAGTTCAAGGGAAGCCTGGGCTCTTAAGAGACAGCCTACACAAACTAAACAAAGGAACAGCACACATCAAAAGAACCCCACAATGAGATACCACTGCACAATAACTAGAGTATCTAAAATGAAGAAGACAGAATAGCAAATGTTGAGAAGGGGATGGGATGACTAGAGTTCTCAGCCACTGTGAGGTGACAACAGCACCACGATCTTGGAAAGCAGCTTGGCAGTTTCTTAATAAATAAGAGACACACAGTCTGTATAATCCAGTAATTCCACACCTGAGTTTTTATCTCAAAGAAATTAAAGCATATGCCCACATGAAAACCTACCCATGAATGTTCATAGCAACTTCATAGTAGCCAAGAACAGGAAACAACCCTAATGTCTATCAACAGACAAAGCGTAAGCAGGTAGGTGTCCGTCCATACCACAGAACACCCTCAGCGATGAGAATGAGCGAACTATTGCACATGTGACACCACAGATGAGTTTATCTTGAGAGAGGAAAAAAAATCACATAAAAAGAGTATATACTGTGTGATTCTATTTACATAAAATTTAGAAAACGCAGATAGCATGTAGTGACAGAAAGCATCTCTGTCACAGAGCATCTCTTGACCCCTGGGGATGGGGAGAGTGGGAAGGCATGATTACAGGGGACACATGGAAACTTGGGGGTGAAAAGTGCACTCATTTTTTATTTTGGTGATGAATGTCAGAGTGTAGACCCATGTCAATCTTATTAACCTGTCCACTTTAACCATGTACAATGTATTGTTCTTCAGCTGTACCTGAACAAAGCTGTTTAAGGCAGTGTGTGCTACACTGGGGAGCAGCCACCCTTGGGTGTCTTGTAGATGCACGATTAAGGCCAAGATCAGTGGCCCTTGCACTGGAGCCAGGCAGGGCATCCTTTTGGTCAGGTAGATGTTCTGTGCACCCACCTGCCAACTCTGTCCCTCTGTAGTGAAATCTGCAAGTCAGTCAAACACAGCATGACTACCAAGGAAAGCTACTTGAGCTGTGGGACCCAGTCTGAAAAGCCGTTGTGGTGAACCCCTTCCAGACGGCCCACTTCCTAATATCAGGTGGCTATAAGGCCTGATCTAGCCTGGCAGGCTGGCCTCAACCTACACTGAGAATCCTGCCTTCTCCCAACTGAAAACCATTCTCCAGGAAAAAATAAAAACCATGCTAGAAGGCAGCAGCACGGCCCCACACAGGGCTCTAATGGGCAAATTTGTATGGGCAAGGGCAAAGTGAAGGACAGCAAGTAAAACACTGAATTAAAAGCCACTTAAATTAAGAATTCAATAGCATCCACTTAACTAATAAATAGTATTCCTCTTTGCCATTGATCGACTTGGGATTATAATGAAGAGTTCCAGGGGCAATGGCAGAATGTCTTAATTCATGGCATAAACGTCACCAGCCCTTGGGTTCCTAAGATTGAATGTGTCGGAGAAGAGGGGAATGGCGAGCCCACAGGAATTAATTCTTGGAACATCCCTGCGGGGTCAGCATTATTGTACCCTGCTTCAAGGTGGATTTAATATCTCGAGTGCTGGGCAGGGCACTGTGAGCCCAGGGAGGGGGGACTCTGTAATCATTATTAAGTGATGATGGGGTGGACAGACCAGAGCTGGCACTCACTCCAGATCAGCTATCTTCTTTATGCCCAAGTTAAGAGACTGAACAAATGTACTATTGTGATTCTCACGGTGATGATTACATCCTCAATGTATGATAACTGCCAGAACCACGAGATAGATGGCCGCAAAGAGAGCTGCTTTCTCTTAGGACAATGTGTTACAAAATATGAAGTTGACTGGAAGAATACTCATACTCCCAGCCTAGACTCATCCCATCATTGTGCTGGAACCCTCACCCCAAGCCATTCCTAGGCTACTGAGGGTCTTTATGCCGTGGGTGCCTGCTCCCAATACAGAGTGACGTAGATTTGGCAGGTCAAGAGCCTCCACTGGCCTCTGCTCTTTCCTTTTGATTCTTGTTTGACAGTCAAGTACCCTGTATCCACTGGTATCAGCTCCAGAAAGCCACTCATGAAGAACCTTCACCTGACCTGACCTCAGCATCCTCACAGCAAGGGCCATTCTTCCTACCTGGCTCCAGCTCCGATGGGAACCATGTGCTGATTTAATGCCTCACCATCCCATAAAACACTGTAAAAGTTTCTGCTCCCAGTGCCTAGAGGATGCTTTCCCTACCTAGCAGGTCCCTCTCATCTCGCCATCTGGTTTGATCTTGCCCATTCTTTGGTCTGTCCTCTATACCCTAGCCTGCCATGGCTCTCTCTATCCTCTGGGTCTGCAGTACTCTTACCAACCACACCTCTCTCCAGGTGCTAGCACAGGCAGCCCATGTCATCAGTCAGATGTCTGTATACCCTCCCTGTGATCACAGCAGCCCAAAGGCAGCACCACTCCCAGGCCATTTCTGTCCTCTGCACCCACTGCAGAGACTGCAGAGTTGAGAACTGGGGAAATGGAATAGACTGGAGGGTTGTCTAGTGAAGGACTTTGAGAATGCATGGAGGTGAGCTTGCTGGCAACCTTTAAATGGCCTCCCTTCCAGGCTCTACTTTCTGCAGCAGAGTCATGAGAGGTACACAGTGTGGCCACATGGATGGACGACCTGTGCCCCGCCCACTGGGAGAGTGGTGATTCATGTCCACCTGGATCCTCGGTGACAATAAAGCTGCTTCTAAAAACCCAGCAAGAGGAGCCAAGTACACAAATAAGCAAATGGGGATTGAGAAGTAGGGGTGGGGGAGACCAACCAACATATCAAACAGATTTGTAATAAAAATATGCAAAGTAAACTACTCAAGCCCCCCCATGCAAAGTACAGTAATAATATACCATTTATGTTTATGAATTAGCACCAAAAATGGAATTCATAAATCAAATGCTAATAGGATTATGAAGAAATTGGAGCATTAATAAACAGCAAATGACATTAAAATCTGGTATGCTATATGGAGAAAATATTGAATAAACACATCAAGACCCATACAGATATCTATGCCTGTGCCCTATGACCTAGTAATACCACTGCTGGGATTTCACCCCAAAAGAACAAACAGAAAATGCCTTGCCGAGTCAGCACTGTTAAGGCTGATGATCGCTAATACCTCCATGCATGGGTGACATCTCTACAGTCAATTAATGAACCAATCTTCATAAGATAAAACATGCACCAGCAGTCTGACATCAGTCTCAGTCAGAAGCTTGAGTTGTAATCACGAGATGAAGGAGCCTGAGCTGTTTAAAATGACCACAGAATCAAATCACCTTCATGAGCAAAACTGGGATAAATCAGAGAAACAAAGAAAGGAACCCCGGCAGCATGTCCCTTCACACAGCAGGCTCTGTGTTACAACCCATCCTCACAGACACAGCCAGGCTCGCCCCCTCCTTCAGCAACGTGAAGTCAAAGCCCTTCTGGGGGTCTCCTGAGTGGCTGGGGTCCAGCTGTCACATGCAATCCTGGGGTCACAGGGGTGGATATAGCTTGTCCAACTGCTAGAAAGCAGGGCTTCGAAAGGCTGGCTGCAGGGGTGGGATTAGGGAAGCTGGGGAGGGCTACCACCGAGTCACCATGGCAACAGCCTCCCTGGCATCACTGTCCTCCTAACCCAGCCAGCCCCCAACAACTGGTCTGCACGCACAGGGACTGTGGCTAACTGCCTCTTCATGTGGCTGACACTCGCCACAGGTTCCTGTCTGTGAAGGCACCAAAAGGGCAGTGGGTCATCCTTCACCTTCACAGGTGGCTTACAAAGCTCTCTATCACCTATTATCCCCCTGCTACCACCAGGGACTGGAGGGACAGGGGCTGCACACCAGAGAGGGATAGACAGGGAGTTTAGCCCCTTGAGGAGCTCACAGAGGAGACCTTTCTCCAGGAAAGAAACAGTGGGAGGAGGTAAGGTGAGGGGGAGTGGGCTGTATTCTGTTCCAGGTGGTACCACGCATAACTGTGTGACCTGGACCTCACATTTAACCTCTCTGGACAACAGAAGAACAGGATAGACAAGAGATAAGACTCTTGGCCTTTCAGATTCAGTTGAGTACAGTAAAAATGAAAATTAAATGGCTTGCCAGGTTTGTCAAGTGATGTTAAAAACTACTGCTTCTGTCACTATAAACATCACTGAAAGGTATCAAGATATATTCCTGAAAGAGGACATTTGAGCTCTCTAGTCATAGAAAGAACATGACCACAGCATAGAGTGATCCTTTAAATGAATGCATTCTGTATAATAAAAGTGTTCATTTTTCTAACTTCTTTTAGTCTGGTGAAAATTTCAGTGACAACTGGCAAGCACCAATGCTTCAATGTTGGGGAAAAGCAGCACTAGCTGTTACAGTCCAGAAATGGAACTGAATTCAGGGCTACCACCACCTGGTCACTGTGTTTTCAAACATGTACTTCCAACATTAGTCCAGCCTGAAGACCTCAGTTTCCCCTTTCTCTCTGCCACTTTCCCAGGTTCCCCCTTTTATATGGATTATCCCCCATGAGGGTTCTAGATGATTCTGGCCTGCAGTGCAACCACCATCTGACTAGAAGCGCTTGGTAGGGAAGTGGTGACTCAAAGGTGGTTCCTCTGGGTATAATTTCTTTTCCAGGCTCCTGGTAGACACAGATGGCCCTGTCCCTTGCTCTTGAATGCACAGGTCAAAGAGCTATAAACACACAGATTCTCAGACTGTACCCCAGAATTTCTGCCTGAGGAGGGGGAAAAAGAATCTGTTCTTGGAACAAGCTCCAGATGCTACTTCTGCTGCTGTTGTGGTCTACAGAGGTGTGGAATGTCTGGGTGAGAGAGGATGATCTCTCTCCCAGTCTCAGAGCCTATGTCAATCCAGCCAGGCTTGCAGAGCACTGCTTCAGCTCGCCCTTCCTGAGCCAGCCCATCCTTCTCTGGCTCTTCCTGGGTTGGTGCATCCTTCTTAGGAGCACCCCAGCCTGTGGGATCCAGAGATGGCTTAATTGGCTTAGAAACATGGGCGGTGCCAATGCAAATGTCTGGAGCAAGCCAGGCAGTCCCAGAGGCTCCAGCCTTTCTCTGTGGGGTGCCTGTAATCCCCATTAAGGCTGGGGAGTTCTAATTTACAACTGTTCCTAAATTCTGAGCTCCTGAAAGGCATCCTGGGGTGAGCCCACCAGTCAGGCCTTACTTGGTTGGCACAGGCTCCAAAGCCAGAAAGTGGAGGTCAGGGTACATTCTCTTCCACCCAGCTGACCGTCATCTCTGCCCATCCACAATAGACCATAGGGTATCAAAGAAAAACTTTTTCAAGACCCTTGTTAAATCAGTAAGGTATAAGGCACACTTACTTCGAGAGGAAGACTATCTTGGGGCTTGGCAATAGGAGACTGAGTACAATTAGGCTCAACTGAATAAGAGAAGACAAAGCAGGAATTCTAGCCACCAAGCACAATGGAGCCTGGGACAGTGGGTGAAAAGTTAAGAGACAATCTTAATAGTAAGGAGGGCCTTTAGCTAACCCAATCTAATAGTACTCTTGAAGTTACATAAGCCACAGTGATCAATATCACCTGAAGGGTGAAGACTTTGGACACTGAGGGTCATCAGACATCAGGAGTGGGGCTTCTGGGACCCTGATGCAAAAAGAGTCTTGCTAAAATTAGGGTCTTGGAAGGCATGCTGAAGGATAGCTAGGCCTAGCTGGACTCAAGAAGCCACACTAAAGTTGATGTTCTGACTTGTCCCTCAGGCCAATCAGGCTCTGGCCAGCAGGTCTCTGGAGTCCACATCTTCATTCAAGTGTCTTGTTGACCTGACATCACTGTCTCACCTGACTGGAACTTGTCCAGACTTTCTATGCCCAGCTCATCACCAAGTCTATCTGAGTTACAGCCTCTACATGGGGAGGAATAAAGAGATCTTGGCCAGGTCTCAGCCCTGCCACCAATATAGCTGATGGTCTGGTCAGAACACTCAATATCACTTAGCCTTCCAACTGTCAAAACGGAATACTGAACAGTATCCCTTTTGTGTTGGAGTAGGAACATTATGTACATCAAGAACGTAAAAATACAATACAATGAGAACATTCAATGAGACAAGTGCATAAAGACTGTCTCTTTGACCAGGATCCCCAAGCCATTTTCTCTACTAGGCCACCTTACTCATTTTATCAACAATGTTCTTACCCTTTATATCTGATCATCCTGGGCTACCTTCAGCAAGAACACTTTCAGGTTGGTTTAGCAAGAACTACCCCTACCTTTGATATCTCCTCTTGGTGACCTTCTACCCCAACACCCCCAACAAATCTGCTCTTTGGCTATAAATTCCCACTTGTCTTTGTATGTGGAATTGAGCTCAGTTCTATCTTGAAGTCTTTTCTACTGTAATAGTTTCTGAGTGAAGGCTGGCTTCATGGCCTCAGTGTATGTGCTTCCCTTTGACAACAGTCAATATATTCCTGGCACTGGGAGGCTGGAACACCTGAGTTCAAGTCTCAATCCACCTCTGATTGTTGCTGAAGCCAGTAAGTCACTGATTCTCTATAAGCCTCTGCTGATTCACCTCTGGAATAGAGAGAATAGTGATGCCCCCATCCCCAGGAAAGCAAAGTGAAAACATGAGGGTGAAACATGGCACTCAGTGCTGACCTGGGTGAGGGGCAAGAAGTGAGCAGCTTCCTTATGTTTAAAATACAGCTAGAGGTAAAGAAACAGCATCATATCTGCAGTCGACCTGTTAAAGGGGTATTTCCTAAATCTAATCATATGAACATCAAACATATTCTCAACAAAGGACATTTACAAAATAGCTGGCCTGTCATCATTGAAAGTTTCCAGGCCACAAGAGTCAGAGAAAGACTGAAACTCAGTAGAGTAAAGGCACAACTCAATGCTGCGTGACATTCTGAAATGGGCCCTTCGGCTGCAAGGACATTTGGTGAGACTTGAGAAAAGCTTGGGACACTTGAAAAAACTTGATTAGGGTCTAATGATCTCAGGAGTGGTAGCTCCCACCATGTAAATTCCTAGTTTCTAAACACTGTGGGATGATGGAACTTGATCAAGTTGGCAACATTCTCTCAAATGGTCAGGGGTGGGAGAAAATTTACTGCTCTGTAGTTTATCTATCTATATGTTTCCTATAAGATTGAGATTGTTTCAAAATAAAAATAAATGTTCAAAGACGATAAAAAACTGAAAAAGTCTGATACTTAGAGAGGCTTACATGGTCTGGTGGAGTGAAGGCTCATCACCCAGGCCTTGGGTGCCAGGGCCAGTGCCATCTCTATCCTTGGCAGGTAGAAGACATTCAGGAGGTGATTAATGAGTACCACTCACACTGTCTCTGATTCTAGCCCCCATCTTGCCTTTAACCCCAGGCAAGGTCCTTCCTCTCTCTGCAAAGCAATCTCTCTCTCTCTCTCTCTCTCTCTCTCTCTCTCTCTCTCTCTCTCTCTCTCTCTCTCTCTCTCTCTCTCTCTCTCTCTCTGGAGCAGATGGTACAAGGCTACCACCATACTCTAGCCTCCTGTGAATGCAGACACCCAAGGTCCTGCAATGCACCCCAGTCCCACACAGCTCAGATTTCTGATGCATGCCAGGACTTAGAATTAGTGATCTTTGTTTTGTTTGTAAGTTCAGCAGGAATTAGTCACTACACTAAAAGAAATATCACCATAATGGGGATGCTGCTGTCAGAAACCAAGTTGCCCACACAACCCCACATCAGTACCAATCTGTGGCTCCACATGGTAGGAAAACACCTGACTGCTTTGTTATGTCTCTGGTCTAGCCTTCCCTAAGTATTGTCAGTGTGAAATACAGAGGACTTTATTGTAAATTGCCTTTCAGTTCTCTTTTATGTATAGAGGCCTTTGATAGATGGTATAAATTTTATAAAATTGTGTATAGGTAGATTTATATGTATTCATGTGTTTCATTTAAGGCTAGTAGAAGTCCTGCAAGATATATTTATATGGAGCCACTGAGTCTACAGTGGGACCTCCCATCCTGTCTAATGAGCTCCACATAACTTTTAAATAGCTATATAGTATTCCACAACTTAATCATTCCTCTCCTGACAGACATTTAGATGATTTAAGGTTATTTCCCATTTTTCAAAGCTGCAAAAAAGGTTGAAGTAAACATCCCAGCTTTTTGGCCCATGATAGTTTCTACAGTAGGTCAGATCAGCTCAATGCACACGGTTCTCTCCCTCCTGCTAGTCCAGACCTCCATTACTGGTCAGATATTCCATCTACAGCATGGGTACTGCATAAAAATAAGTTTTCCCTTTCTGGTCCAGGTCTGCTCACTGTTAATAACTAAGTGATCCCTGGCAACAAATCTTCCAGCATCAGATAAGGCATATGCTCACTGCTTGCCAACAGGCTCAACAGTTCTATTCAACAGGAGCAGGATGGGACTTAGCACAGCACTATTCATCATAGTGTTACCCCTCTCTCCAGGGTAAGTCCATCATGCCCTCAGCGCCTAGACTCCACCAGCCACATTCACCCTCCCATCTCCCCGATCTTTCTCTCCTCCTTGTTTGGGTCCTGCCCCATTCCTTGTCTTGGGGCTCCAGACACCTGGGGTACCAATACTGCTTCCTGATCCTTTTCGTCCAGAACAACGTAGTAACTTCCCTGGGCCCCAGAAACGCTGCTTCTGGTCCTGGCCCCACCCTCACCTTTCTCTGCTTCCCTGGGCCTGCACCACCCACCAGCCTCGGGGGGCTGACCTTTCCACTTCCTGATCCTTTGCATCCAGATCAACCCAATTCCTCAGTGCAGTCCCCAGGAGTCCTTGGGGCCTCTTCCCACCCCATCTGCCTTTGCATCTCTGGGTGGCATGGCCACCAGCTGCCCTAGACCATCATCTTTCCTGGGCCAGGCTCCCAGACCAGTCCAACCCCCAAATTCCTGAGGCCAAAATCATTCCCAGAGGGATCCAGACCTTAGGAGAAAGCCTGAAAACATCTGACCCTCATCTGACTTGGGCCTCTGTGGGAACTCCTGAAGACAAAAGCAATCTGGCCACTCCAATATAAAATCAAAAGAGAGAACCAGAAGCTTAGGCGACCCACCTTTTCATGCCCAAAAAGGTAAACCACAAAGACACATAAAGTTCACAAAAAGAAGCAGACCTAAACTTGAAGGCCTGAGTCTCACACAAGAATCAGAAACTACAAAAGGAATTCACATGTCAAAATCACAGAGAAAAAATAATAACACGAAAAACCAAAATAACATATCTCCCACCAAATA
>NW_008360327.1:1181550-1182974 GCF_000622305.1 Nannospalax galili | reverse complement strand
AGGAAGATAGAGATAAACTTATGAAAGAATTCAGAAAAGAGTTAGAAATTTTGAAGACTACTCAGGCTGAAATGAAGAAGGAAGTGAAAACTCAATAAGCCAATTTGAAACAACAGGGGAAAGCCTCACTTCTAGAATGAATGGAATGGAAAACAGAATATCAACACTGGAGGATAAAGTTGAAGAACTGGACCACTCAAGCAAATAGTATGGAAAATTTTAAAAAACACAGGAATGGAATATGCAAGAGATGTGGGACACCATGAAAAGACCAAATTTATGCATCATAGGCATAGAGGAAGGAGAAAAATTTCAGGATAATGGTATGGACCATATCTTCCAACAGGACTGTAGAAGAAAATTTCCCCAGGTTAAAGAAAGACATGCCCATGCAAATACAAGAAGCATGTAGGACACCAAATAGACCGGACCAGAAAAGAAACTCCCAACTGCATATCATAGTAAAAACATTAAACATACAGAACAAAGAGAGAATACTGAAAGCTGCGAAAGAAAAACAAGAAGTCACATATGAAGGAAAACCCATCAGAATTACAGATGACTTTTCAGTGGAAACTATGAAAGCTGGAAGAGCCTGGACCAAAGCATTCCCAGTTCTAAATGACCACAGATGCCAACCCAGATTACTTTACCCAGCCAAAATATCTATTATAGTCTAAGGGGAAGGAAAAATCTTCCACAAAAAAAAAATAAGCTGCAAGAATTCATGTTCACAAAACCAGCCCTTCAGAGAGTTCTGGAAGCAATACAATGAGCTGAAGAAAGGACTGACTATACCCAAGGGTTTGCGGAAAGAAATCCAATGAAGGTATAACTGTGGAAAAGTACAGCTATATCAAGAATGTAAACAGAAATAAAAATGACAGGATTCAATACTCATCTTTCATTAATAACTTTAAATATTAATGGACTGAACTCCTCAGTCAAAAGACACAGACTAGGTGAATGGATTACGAAACAAAACTCATCTTTTTGTTGTCTGAAAGAAACTCATCTCACTTTCAAGGACTGACACTATCTCAAAGTGAAAGGATGGAAAAACATATACCAAGCAAATGGCACCAAGAAAAAAGCACGCGTAGCAATTCTAATATCTGACAAAATAGACTTTAAATTAAAACTAATCAGAAGAGACAAAGAGGGCCACTTCATTTTGATCAAAGGAACAATGAATCAAGAAGATATTACAATCATGAATATATATTCACCAAACTCTGGTGCACCCAACTTTATAAAAACAATACTACAGGAGTTTACAACCCAGATTAATCCCAACTCATTAATAGTAGGGGACTTCAATATGCCACTGTCTCCATTAGATGGGTCAACAGAGCAGAAAGTTAACACAGAGACTTCTGAATTAAACAATACCATACATCAAATGGACTTAACAGACATCTACC
>NW_008360327.1:1179891-1180210 GCF_000622305.1 Nannospalax galili | reverse complement strand
CTGGAAGCATTCCCATTGAAATCAGGAACCAGACAAGGCTGCCCACTATCCCCACTTCTCTTTAACATCGGGCTTGAAACTCTTGCAAGAGCAATGAGACAAGAACAGGAAATTAAAGGAAAGGAGTAATAATTGGAAGAGATCAAATTATCCCTTTTGCAGATGATATGAAATTATACCTAAGGGATGCCAAAAATTCCACCCGAAAACTCCTAGAAATTCTTGACATGTTCAGTAACGTGGCAGGTTACAAAATTAACCTACAAAAGCCTATAGCCTTTCTATATACCAATAACAAGCAATCAGAGAAAGAGCACAT
>NW_008360327.1:1179239-1179741 GCF_000622305.1 Nannospalax galili | reverse complement strand
ATCAGCAGATGGAAGGGCCTCCTATGTTCATGGATCAGAAGAAGTAATATTGTGAAAATGACCATCCTACTGAAAGCCATTTATAGATTCAAAGCAATGCCAATTAAAATCCCCATGACATTTTCTTCAGAATTGGAAAAAAACTATACTGAAATTCATATGAAGCACAAAAGACCTCAGATAGCCAAAGCAACCCTGAGCACCAAGAGCAATGCCAGGGGATTACTATACCAGATTTCAAGCTGTATTAAAGAACTATAGTCATAAAAACAACATGGAACTGACACAAAAATAGACCCATAGACCAATGGAACAAAATTAAAGACCCAAATATGACTAAATACAATTTCAGCCACCTGATATTTGACAATGGGGCCAAGAACATTAACTGGAGGAAAGACAGCATGTTCAGCAAATGGTGCTGGCAAAATTGGATCTCCACTTGTAGAAGAATGAAACTAAACCCCTATCTTTCACCCTGCACAAAAGTCAATTCCAAATG
>NW_008360327.1:1178286-1179225 GCF_000622305.1 Nannospalax galili | reverse complement strand
AAAGACCTCAATGTAAAGCCTGAAACTCTGAAAGTGTTAGAAGCAAACATTGGGAAAGACCTACAAGATATAGGTGTAGGAAAGGATTTTCTAAACTGGACATCAATTGCTCAGGAAACAAGGGCAAGAATTAACAAATGGGACCTCATTAAACTAAAAAGCTTCTGTACATCAAAGGAGACAACCAGGGAGGAGAACAGAAAACCCACAGAATGGGAGAAAATCTTCACCAGCAACACATCCGACAGAGGTTTAATAACCAGCATATATAACAAACTCAAAAAACAGAAAACAAGAAGCAACTCAATTAAAAGATGGGCTAAGGAGCTGAACAGAGAGTTCTCAAAAGATGAAGTAAAGATGGCTATGAAACATCTTAAAAGATGTTCAACATCACTAATAATTAGGGAAATGCAAATTAGAACCACTTTAAGATTTCACCTTACCCCAGTCAGACTGGCTAAGATCAAGAAAACAAATGATACCAAATGTTGGAGAGGATGTGGGGAAAGGAGAACACTCGTCCACTGCTGGTGGGGCTGCAAACTGGTTCAACCCCTATGGAAAGCAGTGTGGAGAACTCTTAAAAACTACAAATGAACCTACCATTTGGCCCAGTTATACCACTCCTTGGCATATACCCAAAGAACTCATCCTATTGCAAAGACACTTGTACATCCATGTATGTTTCTGCTCTTTTCACAATAGTTAAGAGATGGAAGCAACCTAAGTGTCCCTCAATTGATGAGTGGATAAGGAAAGTGTGGTTCATTTATACGACGGAGTTTTACTCAGCAGTAAGAAAGATGAAATCATGAAATTTGCAGGTAAATGGATGGAACTAGAAATGGTTATACTATGTGAAGTAACACAGACTCAGAAGAAAAATCAACATACGTTCTCCCTCATATGTGGATCCTAGAACCAGACTCTGATAAA
>NW_008360327.1:1123415-1177472 GCF_000622305.1 Nannospalax galili | reverse complement strand
GGAACTGGTAAAAGAAAGGAGCCAGGGGCTCCTCCCAAGCCCATGTGACCCCTGAGGAACAGATCCTCAAATGACCTTAAGAGTAAACATAAATCGGTTTATCTGGACCAACTGTATGGCCTCATATACCCAAAAGTAAAGTATAACCAAAAGCCTTAAACACCCAAAAAGAAACTATAATCAAAGATTAGAGGGGTCAATATAATTTCTTAAGCGTCCCTATACATAGCTAAAGGCTACCTATCAAGCAACAAAGCCAGACAAAAGAAAGCTAGATCTTCTTTTGAGGTGTTGGCCAGGGTGGCCAAAGGAACTGCAGACCCCAATCTTACCTAAAGGAATACAGACAACTGATTACTGTAGAAGAGGAACAGCTGACCCTTCTAAAACAAAGACCTCTAGACAAGCTGACTAGATTCATCAGAAGGGCAAGTAGTGGGGATGGCTGTGGGTGCTGACAACACCGTAGACAGTAGCAGGGATATCAGAGTATAAGGGCTCTAGTGGTGGGAGGGAGGCTATGGGAGGGTGCCATCTTGGAAATGGGTGTAAAAAAATAATAATAAATAATTTTTTTACAAAAAAATTTTTCTTTATTATTATCATTATCATTATCATTATCATTATTATCCCCCCCTGTGTGTGTGTGTGTGTGTGTGTATGTGTGTGTGTTTAACACGTAGACTGGTACATTGCTCAATTCTCACCAGAGATGCTTCTTCTTACAGCAGATAGTTATTAACAAAGAAGCCCATGGCTGACCAACATCCAGAGAACAAAAGAGTGCAGAGTGTGCAGCCATAAATGGAGCACCTATATCACAGCCTCTCCTCCCAAGGCTTAGAAATAATTGCAGAAGAGGGGGCAGAAAGTTTCTAATACCCTAGAGGTGGTAGATGAGCATAAGGAACTGTGTAAGCTGGTCAGGGTAGCTGCACACAACAACCCACAGTGCTTTTGACAGCATATACAAGACCTGTACAAGCCGAAGCCGGGAGGTCGGGGGGTCGAGACAGCATGGAGGGGGGAGATGTGTAAGAAATTCCAGCACCAGCTGAGGATCTATTGGCAATTGATAGCTGCTGGGAAAGGGAGAGTCAGTTTTCTTTAGGGGTGTGACACCAGACTCCAAAGATTAGACTCATACACAAGAGCATCTGAGGCACACACTAGACATGAAGTCTTAGGGGGATTAGTAGGGTGGGAGTGGAGATGGGGGAGGGGTCTAAATATGATCAAAATACATTGTATGAAATTTTTAAAGATTCCATAAAAATATTTTTTTATTATTTGTGTGTCTATTATGGGCATGGTGCACATGTGGAAGTCAAAGTACAACTTTATGGAGTTCAGTCTCTCCTTCCACCTTTACATGGGTTCAGGTTGCTAGGATTACGTACAACAGCTTTTACCCACTGAGCCATCTCAATGACCCAGGTCCTACCTCTTAATACCATCACCTTGGGGCTAGATTTGAGATGTGGATTTGGGAGGGACACAGATATTCAGACCTTGGTATATAGAATCACTACCATGCTGTAAGTGGGGGACAAGAGATAGACAAGCCTAAGTTCCTGTTTAGAAAAAAACCCAGCACCAGCAGCTTTTCTGTATGTGTGCTAATGTATCTTGAGTTAAATCGCCCTGGACAGGCTCAAAGCAGGAAAACTGCTGTTCTAAACAACATCCAACATTCAAGTTACAGGATCAGATGAGATTATAGGCATCCAGGCCTACATCTAAAGACTTTCTGGAGACTCTTGGGGGTTGAAGGAAAGAAGCCCACAGCTTTCTGGTAGTTACTCTCATAAGTATGTGGTTCTGGCAATGTTTTATTTCACAGAGTGAATTCCCACGAGTCCGTGTCTTAGAGGTCTCTGGTCCACACTGAAGCTGTTAGCCTGGTCCAATAGTAGATTTAAAAATCCCCAGGGCTGGAGAGATGGTTCGGTGGTTAAAAGCACTGGCTGCTCTTGCAGAGGACCCAGGTTCAGTTCCCAGCACCCCTATAGCAGCCAAGAACCATTTGTAACTCCAGCTCTACGGGATCTGATGCCCTCTTCTGGTCTCCACAAGCATTGCCTGCTTGAGTACATGTATACATACATGCAGGCATAACACTCATAAAAATTAATAATTTTTTAAAATCACCAATTAAGGGGGTGGAGAGATGGCTCAGTGGTTAAGAACAGTGGCTGTTCTTGCAGAAGACCCGGGTTTGAATCCCAGCACCCCCATAGCAGCTAACAACTGTCCATAATTCCAATTCAAGGGGATCCAACAGCCCCTTCTGTCCTCTGCGGGCATTGCACGACACGAGTGCACTTACATACATGCAGGCAATACACGCATACACATAAAACAAAAATAATAAAAGATATTTTTTTAAAAAAATCACCAGTTAAGGGACTGGAGAAATGGCTTAGCAGTAAAGTGTACCTACTGCTCTTACAGAGGACCAGGGTTTGAATCCCAGCATCCACATAGAGACTAACAACTGTTCTTAACTCCAGTTCCAGGGATTCTGACACCCTCTTCTGTCCTCCACAGATACTGCACGACATGGGTGCACTTACACACATACAGGCATAACACTCATACAAATAAATAAATAAAATAAATAAATAAATAAATAAATAAATGTAGATTCTTATGCTGAGAGGGCAGTTCAGTGATAAAGCATGACCTTAGCATGGGTGCAATTCTGGGTTCAGTCACCAGGAAAAAAAATAGATAAATAGGGGCTGGAGAGATGGCTCAGCGGTTAAGAACACTGGTTTGAATCCCATCACCCACATTGCAGCTAACAACTGTCTGTAACTCCAATTCCAGGGGATCCGACAAGCCTCTTCTGTCCTCCATGGGCATTGCATGACACAGGTGCACTTACCTACATGCAAGCATAACACTCATACACATAAAACCTAAAGTAATAAATAAAATATTTTTAAAAATAGATAAATATAAATATATAAGACAGATTCTCACTTTGAGTAAAATGGAAGAAAATTCAGCTAAGTATTGCTACAAAACTCCTAAAACAAAACAATATAAAGTTGAAAACAAAATGATAGGAAATGACATTCCAATTAAATAATAATGACAAACTGTCACACTATCAATGTCAAATAAGAGAGAGAGTGATACAAACATAAATCTATTAAAAGTTCACCTCAAACAATAGCAAGCAACGAACAAAGAAAACAGCAGCCAGGCGTGGTGAGTATACCTTCGAGGCAGAGACAGGTGGATCTCTGTGAAATCCAGGCCAGCCTGGTCTACACAGTGAGTTCCAGGCTACAGGGAGATCCTTTTTTAAAAAGAGAAATGAAAGTAGAAGAGTTACAATAAATCTAGGAGCATATACTAATGAAAAGGAAACCATCAAAATCTTAAAAAGGCTCTATGAAAGACAAGTCTTTTAGCAACACTGAACGAAAGAAAGGAAAAGTACTATGGCACCAAAAGTCCACGATCGTATTTAAGAGGAAATTTCTTAAACAGAACAGTGGACATTTCCTAAATCAAAAGAGGAAGTATAAACTAAATTGGAAAAAAGAACAGGGAATTTTTTAATGTATTTAAATGCACAACTGACTCAAAAAGTAAGTTTGTATTCACTAATAATCCTCAAAGACACGGAATTGATAGAAACTTCTCTCTCCCTCCCCAAAGGCCCTAGGCCAAGAGAATTTCATAGGGAAGATTCACCAAATGTTTATGGAATAGCTAATTTCTATCCCACACAATCCCAATCTCTCTCTCTCTCCTTCCCTCCCTCTCTCTTTCTCCCCCCTCCCTCTCCCTCTCCTCTCCCTCCTATTCTGTTTTTCTGGAGAACTCTACTATATACCTAAAGCTAGCAAAAATGAAGGAATTCAATACCATGATCAGAAGAGTATGAAAGGAAATCTGACCAAATGGAGAGATACACTGATACATTTCAGGCTTAAAAAAGATGAGAAGATTCAATATTGAGATTCTAATCTCCACAAGCCAATTTAGAAGCCATGCAATTTTAATCATAACACCATGGAAGTAAAATGGTACAGCACCTCTGGGAAACATTTGGGCAGTTTCCCAAAAGGTTAAACGTAGAATATCCAAAGGACTCAGGAATTTCACTCCCAGGAATATACCCAATACATATCTAAACATATGCCCATGTAAAAACTTGCACATCAATATTCCCAGTAGAATTATTCATAGTAAGTACCAAATGGAAACAACCCAATTGTCTATTCACTGATAGGTGAGTAGCAAGATATGTCATAGTCACGCAATGGAAAGTTATTCAGCCATAAAAAAGGAGTGAAGGACTGATTCATGACCTAATATGTCTGAGACCTGAGAACAATATGCAAGGTGGAATAATCAAGACACAAAAAGTTCATGCTGAATCCAAGACATATACGTGTGACTGTGCTTAAAGGAAATGTGGAGAATAGGCAAATCCATGAAAACAAAGATCAGTAGTTTCCAAGGGCAGGGAAGAGGCAGGATGGGAATGGACTGCAAATAGCTATGAGCGTTCTTTTTAGGGATGATGAAAATATTCTGGAAGTAGTAGTGATGGTGGGAGAACTTGTAAATTTTTAAAACGCACTGGGCTTTACATTTTAAAAGAGCAAAACAGAGTACGCTACATATCAATCTTAAGAAATCCCTATACCACTGGAGCTCTCTTGTGTGTGTGGAGGGGGGTATGTGTTGTAGACCATAAAACTCATATAGAAATATAAGGAACCAAGAGTCTTCAATTTTGAAAAAAAGAATACTGGAAAGACTTTTTCTAGTCTGAGATTACCACACTCAGCTCTGAGAAAATATATCAAGGCTTATTAGGAAACTTTGTAATAAGACATGATATTAGCATAGAGATAATAAGCATTTAAACCAAAAAAGAAACAGCAGTACTACAAAGAAACTTTCAGAGAAGTATAAAGTTGGTATGTGGCTAACAGCACTGCAAATCAATAGAGAAAGGGCAGACTATTTTGATATATTTACCTCAAAATGGAGAATAGACTATTACTCCAGTGAAATTTACAGCAGCAAGGAAATACTAGGTTGCATTCAGTTTGTGAAAACTATACTGTAGTTGTTTTAGTTTAAGACGAAAGGCAACTTTGAAAGGGAAGATCAGGGATGGAAGGGATGCAGTGGTAACTATCACCCTTTGCTTCTAAGCAGGGAAAGGATCCAAGTGAACTACAGCCAAAGTGTTGAGAATGATTCCTTATAACTCTTGAAACATGGGCAGTATAGAGGAATCACATGTTTGAGATAACCCCTGATTTTCAGCTTCCATTAAAATGGTCCTGCAGGAAGTATACCAGAATATTAAGAATGATTTTCTCAGAGCAGTGAAAAATGCAGGTGGCCTTTCTCTTATTTCTATTTTTCTGCATTTTCCTGTTTTACAATAAGCAGGTATTATGCTAAGGGAGAACATCAAAAGTGTCCAAAAAAGAAAAAAAAATACACTTCTTGCTGCTACCTTGCTAAGAACCAACATTACAATAGAAATAAAATGATAGTTTCTATAAACTTCATAGCATATTCCACTTTTCATAACATGTCCACTCACCTGTATCATGGCACATGTGTGAAGTAGACAGGACAAGAATCTCAACAAGTAGCTTGCTCTAGTTATGTATGGTTTGTTAGTGATGGTGCTGCCTCAACAGCTAGTTTCTTAGGACCTTTAATCTCATGCTTTTTTGTTGCTCCTGACTACCTCTTAAAACCCTAGTATGCTTAAATAAGGACATCCACCTGCCAAATAGTCATAGTTTAAGACTTCCCTGTTAACCCTGATAGTTTGAACTTGAATCCTGTTTTCTTACAGGGACATCATTATGATAGCTCAGTTAAGTTGTGATTCACAGAATCACCTCCACCTGACCTCTGGTAAAAGTGGCATATCTCCACAATGATTTGCCAGAACCTCAAACTCAGCACTGCTGATATGAAGATGTTTATGCTTCTCCCAGATTTGTTCCTTCCCATTCCTCCCTGGAAGCTTAGTCTAGAATATTTCAGAAGCTATCACTAACATCCTTCTTCCTCTGCAGTCCCATTCATTCACCTCATTATGGTTAACATCCAGCCCATCACCAGAGCTTGTGGAGCCTGCCTCTAAAATGTACCTCAGTGCCATCATTTGTCCGATCTCCATTCTCCTGTCACTTCCATGGTCCAGGCTCTCCATCCCTCTCCTTAAAACACAATCACAATCAAGGCAATGTAAGGGTCTGGCCCACAGGAAAGGGTCCTGGTTCTTGGGTGCATGTTATTTGTTAGGGCAATGGGCTAACAAATATTCTGGCTGAGGATCTGTTTGCAAAGATGCCCTTGCTACTTTCACTCTACCATACAAACCCTCACTGCTCTCAGCCTATCACAAACTGCTGGTGATGAACTTCATTCTACTCAGATGACCTTGTCATCTCCAACTTGAAGCCAAGGTTATTTGCCCTAGTTATACAATGTACTTGTTACTGGAAGAGTATTTTAATCTTTAGTAATGGAAAATGCCAAACCCCACTCAAGTGGAATTGACAGAGCACTTGCTTGCCTTCACAGACCTTGAGTGAACATTCATGGTGCTAATCATCAGGATCAGGTCCTCCTGACCTATGTTATATAAGAACACAGCCCACTGGCCTGGGGACTTTCCTGTCTGTGGTCACATGTACATGAGCTGGGGAACTCCCATGATTACAGAATGTCAGAGACCATTTGCAACACTTAGCCTCTTGAAGATAGGACATAGTTCACATCCATGTCTATACTCAATGATCTGCACAATGCCCAACCCAGAGTTGGAAAGAATGAACTGAATCCAAATCCTCAACTTATAGATGCAAAAAGTGATGCCCAAGAAATCCAGCAACTTTCCCAAGATCCAGGGGCTCCCTTTGAGAGAGCTAAGATTACCACACTGAAATCTCCTCACCCTCTATCTATACTGCTTAATCTATTCAAAATGAACCAATGTACAGCTAATGCATTCTCCCCTCCTGCACTTAAGCGACCTAAAATAACTACTCAGCACGTCTTCTGTCTTCCTGGAAACATAACAGCACAGAGCAGTTCGGAGGTGCACCTTAGCCAGCACCTTGAGCCTTACAGTTCCTTCCTTCAGCACTGAACGACATGGTGTTCACCATTAATGAAACCAATGAAGCCCTTGAAATTCTGATCACCTGCTGAGCAATGTGACAGGGAGAACAGAAGGTAGCAGGACCCAACAAACAGTACACCTGTTTTCTCCCCCTGGAGACAAATTTGATTTTAGAAACTTGCTTTGAGGAACACCCTGGTTATGGGATCCTGGAATGGATTCAGAATAGGGAGGATGCTGGAGGGGGTGTTGAGTAGCTGGGAGAGGTCTGAGCAGAGGTCAGAAGCAGCATCGAGCACTGTTGAGATGTGGGCTCCCCAGATAGCCTTGGATTTCATAACCTGGAGTGAACCTCAGAATTCTCTTGCCATAAAAATTCCTCCTGTGCCTCATGAAAAGCAGCTTCTGAGACTCACAGTCTCCTTCTCTTGTTTTCTTTCTGTGTAATGGCCAACAGAACAGCAAGGACATTCTTAGGTTTACAATAAAATTTTCTGCCCCAAAGGAAAGTATAAACAAATAGCTATTTGCCATACATTTTGAGAATTTAAGCTATTCTAAGAAAGACCAGAACCACGAAGAGGGTGTTTAACAATGTGTAAGGTGAAAGTTTTCTGGTTGCATAATTGAAACCTTGGCTGGTGAGTCACACCTGTAAGAAGGAAAAGAAGGCTACACACAGACTTTCGAGCTTTCCTTATTGAAGACAGGAAGTATCACTCGAGGGTCACATTTATAGACAGGGATTTTAGGTTTATATTGAATAAAAGATTCTAGAATTCATAATTTTTAACCATGAAAATAGCACACAAGATTTTTTAAAAATTAATTTATTTTTATTTTATGTGCATGAATATTTGCATGCATGTACATAAGTACACCTGTGTCATGCAGTGTCCTCAGATGCCAGAAGAGGATGTCAGATCTCTTAGAACTGGAGTTAAAGAGTTATTAGCTGCCATGTAGATGCTAGAAACCAAACCTGGGTACTCTACAAGAGCTGAGGCATCTCTTCAGTCCTCATACAAGATAACTTTAATGAAACCCTACTAGGTGTGCTCCTTCAGGAAGAGGGAGTGATGATGACACCCACAGTGGGAGAGGGAAAAAGATGAAGCCTCAGAGGCAAGGGTGGTAAGAAGGAAAACAGAAGATTAGGTACTAGACCAGCTCCCCAAATGTCAAAAATATGTTGCCCTGTCCCTTAATCTGAACTATGTGATCTGTTCTGACCCAGACAATGTGCACAAGTGACTTTCTGGACTTGACACAACCTTGCAGCTTTTACTTTCACAGAGGTAGGTCCCTGTCACATGCAAAGAAGTCAGGCTATTCTTTACTAAGAAGTCACAAGGGGAGGGGCATGGAGAATGAGAGACAATGAAGAGGACTAGGCCAAGTAGAGAGCTGACGTTTCCAACCAGGAACCAGCTCCAAGCCCAGATGTGGGTGTGGCACACCATCTTGGATCTTCCCATCCCATCGGCCCAAGTGGAAGAGAAAAGTCAACTCCACAGATTCCTGCCAAATTCCTGCCCCACGCCATAGTATGGGGTTGTTTATGTACTATAGTGGGAAGCTTTGCAACACAGCACTGTGCAACCAAAACCCACTTCACTGCTCTGCTGCCTCACAGGCAGTTCCCCTTAGCCACTGCAGGGAGTTTGAGTTTTGATTTTATTTCAGGGTTGTTTCTGATTTTGTTGTTTCAAATTCATCAACTGAAGAATCTTGCTAGGAACAAGTGAAAGGCAGAAAGGGCCCTTCAACATACCTGGCAGGGAAATGGGGAGAGGGGTACACTGTCACAAATGTCACACCTGCAGGGAGGAAAGAGGTATTCAGCATCAACCCACTCAAGCACTGAGAGC
Organism: Nannospalax galili; assembly: GCF_000622305.1. Lineage (NCBI taxonomy): Eukaryota > Metazoa > Chordata > Mammalia > Rodentia > Spalacidae > Nannospalax > Nannospalax galili. Next base: position 1,168,472 of record NW_008360327.1, on the reverse strand, counting down.
AGCACCATGAAACTGGGCCATGTCCACTCTTCTCCTCAGAACACAGACCAGGACTGTTCAGGGAGCAAGCTGTTTCTGCTCCCCCAGCAGAAGAATGCCCAATTTGGAAATCCTATACACCCAGCACTCACAGACCCCAACAGATAACCTAAAGTGGCAGTTCAGGAAATCCACTAGCCTAGGTGTTCCAAGCTCCCCTCCCCCCATTCATATCATGGTCAATGTAACAGAAAAGGTGAAGTAAAGCTTCTAAAGCTGTGATAAAACACTCTGACCAAAACCAACCTGAGGATTGTTCTAGTTTGTTTCTCCATTGCTGTGACAAAACACTCTGACCAATACCAACTTGGGGAGGAAAGGCTTTATTCAGCTTACATCTCTCAGGTCACAGTTCATCAGGGAGCCCAAGGTAGGAACTCAGGGCAGGAGCCTGGAAGCAGGAGCTGGAGCACAGGCCATGGAGGAACACTGCTTACTGGCTTGCTCTCCTGGCCCCTGCTCAGCCTACTTTCTTATGCAACATAGGCCCACCTGCCCAGGGGTGGCACTGCCCACAGTGGGCTGGGCCCTCCCACATCACTCAATAATCAAGAAGATGCCCCTCAGACATGGCCACAGGTCAGTCCAATGAAAGCAAATCCCTAATTGAGGCTCCCTCAACGCAGGTGTGTCAAGTTGACACTAAAGCTATCCAGCACAAGGAGGAAACAGTTTATTTAGCTTACCCATCCTAATCACAGTTCATCACTGAGAGAAGACAGGGCCAGAACTCAGGGCAGGAACCTGGAGGCAGGAACTGGAGCACAGACCATGGAAGAATGTTGCTTAATGGCTTGCTTCCCTGGCCTATGCTTAGCCTGCTTTCTTATACAACCCAGGACCACCTGTCCAGGGGCGGCACCACCCACAGTGGGCTGGGCCTTCCTACATCACTCAAGAAAATGTCTCACAGACCAGCCTGATAGAGGAAATTCCTCAATCTCAATTCCCTTTACACAGGTGTGTCAAGTTGATAACTGAAGCTGTGATGAGGCCAGGTTAATGCCACACAAAGCTGCTTCTGGGCAGAGTCTCTTTAGACTTAGCTATAGGCAGATCCAGCAAGATGTAGCTACTCTTATCACCAACAAGCTCCACAGGGAGAAACCCACAGAAATGAAGATGTAGACTCAAGGGGCTTGGTGTAAGGTTCTGTCTTCAGCTAACAGTATGTCCTGGTTTGCGGGGAGGGTAGGAGGCAGATCAGATTAATACTCCCAAAATGACTGCACATGGCTGCTACTAAACACAGGCACCCCTGTCCTGAACCTCCACAACTTCTTCACTGCTGCCTCATGTCTGTGGGTCTAGAGAAAGTCAGGCACCATGAACATAGCGAACATAGCCCATCCAGGCTACAGAGCAGGAGAGAAGTATAGGGCCTGTCCCTTCATTGAAACAGCCTCCACATGCTCACCTATCTGCCAAGTTCAGAAGCCCCAGTGAAAGCAGATGAAGTCAAAAGGCAGTGGCTAGGAGTGAACAGACGGCAGTCACTCAAAAGAGGTTGGCAGAGGGGAAGCTGGTGTGATACAAAAGAACATTGACTGGTCCATACTATTAATTACCAAGCGATGTGCTAGAGCTGGGAACTGGTTGGTAAACAGGACCTTCCCAGTTCTTGCACCAAGGAGCTCACCCTACAGTTAGAACATTGTGTGGCTAATGCTGTTATGTAGGAGAAGAGTTGGGGAGCACTTTTCAGGGGGTTCTGGGATGGTACCAGCAGGGGAGTTGGGGAGGAAATGTGTGTGAAGACTAGAGAAAGTGGCAGCACCATGCAGCGGTGCAAAGGCCCCTGAGACCTGCCTGAGGGCCCTCGGGTTCCCCCTCCTTGAACTCCCAAGTTCTTTTCGGTGCCTTTGTGCATTCAGCTCCTCAGATGCTTCTAAAATGCTCCTCTCTGAAGGCACAAACCTCTCAAAAGCCTTCAAGGTCAACTCGCCAACCACAGAAGAAACTCTCCAGTGTTTGCTCTGGCTTCTTAAGTCCTATGAATTCCAGTCCACAGAAACACACCTCGAACAAAAGGTCCCCATAAAGGACACAGCCCAGTTCCTGTTTACTGTGCCTGTACAACCATGTGGCTAGCCCATCTCCAACTCTGACTACACTTATGCATGTATTTGCAAAACTCCACATTTCTCTATGTGAACCTAAACACAAGGGTCTTTACAGTCACATAATTACACCTATGGGGTCCAAAAGTTCCCAACATGACATGCAAAATCTAGGGAAGGGTCCTGGTGCCAACTAACACCCAACACCCAAATAGTCTGAAATCCCCTGTTAGCCACTGTTGCTTTATTTAAGTGTCAGTTTTACTAGGTAGCATTTTGTTTAATTAAAAATGCCTCATGCTCTGACTCAGCAGTTTTATTTCTGAGCACATATGGCTACAAAAACGCTCACAATCGCTTACTACCAAACACCTAAAAGAATGTTCAAGGCACTGCTAGCTGCAATGTACACAGCTAGAAATTATCCAAGATCCACCTACAGTGAGATGGCTAAAGTGTGACACAATAGCATAGTGAAATCCAACACAGAAATGAGAACACACAAATTACAGCCCCCACACAGCTATATGGATGAATTCCCAGACACAGTGTTGAGTAAAGTAAATAAGACAGACATCACAAACCAATACTACATGGCTTACATAAAGCCCATATAAAGTTCAAATGTAGGCAAGGCTAAACTGGGGGCTGAGCCAGGGCAGTGGCTACCATGGGAAATGTTTTAATGACTAACAGGCCGTGAGGGTAGATTCTGTGTTGCTGAGCATCTGCTCTGCAAGATCTAGATTGGTTTGTGGCTTTACTTATTGTGTGGACTTCACTGAGCTATTCATTTATACTATCTGTAATTTGCTATGTACATAATGTCTCAATAAAAAGTCATCCTAAGAAGGGAAACAGAAAAAAAGCAATATTGATGAGGGTGCATAGAAATTAAAGTTTTCTTACATTGGGGAATGCAAATTAGCAAAGTTTTATGGAAGGGATTCTGGCAATATTTATCAAAACCTTTAAAAATTTAATGTCCTTTGACCTAGTAATTCCAGCTCTAAGAATTCATCTTCAAGAAATAATGAGGGTACAGTGGCATTTGTTGCAGAATTATTTATTATAGAGAAAATTTGGAACTAGGCTAAATGTTGAGTACAGGTATGCTTACTGTGAAGTCACTAAAATACCTTTTTATAAAATATTTAATCACAAGATTATGGGAAATTTTAATTTCATCCTTTTAATCCCCCCAACATTCCCTACAGTTAACATGTATCACCTTTACCCCGAGAAAAAGAGTTATTTGGAAATGAACGAATGTGAACATCCATGCAGAAATGAATAAATCAATCCAGCCCTCATTCCACCACTATGTATTGAAATCTTTCATTGCCAGGGTAGTAAGAGGCATGAGGTCTGCTCTCAGAACCTTATTCTAGACGTACATGAAGCTGAGTATGAATTATTCAAGCTGATACAATGAGAAGAGCAACCAAACTGATATCAAAATACATGAACTTGGGTCAGCTCTACTACTGACTTTTTTAAAATCCCCTTGGAAGGTAAGCTCCTCCCTCTTCGCATCAACTGATTCACCTGTAAAATAAGTATCAAAGTATCAGAGCTCTTCCGAACACCTCATGGGGACATAGTCAGATGCAAAGGAGACTCTGCTGAGCATGTTCTGCAGCTGCATCAGGAACAGGTTTTCATTTATGCCATAAATGCATACTGTCCAGCTCTACTAAGAAACAGATGTGTGCCCCCAAAGACGGTGCAGCTCCCACTTGCAGGGTACAAGGTCATGGGTCATATGTAGATCTGTTGGCTCATGCTTGCTATTTGTCCTCTTTGAGCCTTTCACAGCCTTGGCACTTTGTGTCTCCTTGATGCATTTCCAGTAGTGTGTTTCAAAATCTATAGCAATTGTGGATTTGTCTTTTTCTCCATTAATTCTTTCAGTTTCTTTTCTCTCATTTTGGGGCCATGCTGTTAGGTATATAAGAGTCATGATCACATATGTCCTTTCCTTTCTATTTATTCTCTTCTCTTTACATTTTATATTACTTATAACACCTAATATCAGCTTTGTTTTGGCATCTGCATGGTAGAGTCTCTTCCCATTCCTGCCTTTCATGCCTTGTATCATTAAATTGCATATGAGTCTCTTACAAATGGCATGTGTGAATTTGTATCAAGTTTTTTTTTCAATATGAGAGTTTCTATCTTTAACAGAGTACATTCTGGTAAGAACTGTTTTGATATCTATATAATAACTTGGGTTCCAGTTTCTCATTTTTGTTTTTTCTTTTTTTTTCACACTTGGCCTTTGTGAATTCCTTCATACTTCTTTATGGATTCCCAGTGGCTAGTGAGTGGAGTGTTCAGGGTCTTTATCTTTCAAAAGCCCTTTGTGTCTGCAGGGATTAAGCAGGGGTTTCTCAAGCACTGGGACCCACACGGGGTCTCTCCCTTCACTGGCAGGAATTCAGGACCTTAAACAACATTCATTTTACCCTGTGTTAAGTCTTCACACTTTTGAGGTTTGGGCATCAGCTCCCCCTGCTCTTCTTTAGAGGAACCTGACAACACCTCTCCCCAGGCTGAAAGTTCAGCCTCAGAGCATCACTCTGTGGAGTCTGGTGGTTATCCTGCCCAACTTGCACAGGGATAGCTGTGTGCATGTATAGTGGGGCTTAAGCATTATGTCTTTTTCAGCTGAACGAACCCTTCATGGTAACCAGAAATAAGACAATGGGGGTAAAGATGATTTTTTAAAATCCTCAAAGTAGGGGGCAGGAGAGTTGGCTCAGAAGGTAAGAGCACTGGTTGCTCTTGCAAAGGACCTGAGTTTAGTTCCCAGGACCTACATGGTAGCTAACAATCACCTGTAACTCCAGTTCCAGGGGATCTAACACCCTCTTCTGATGTCCACAAGCATAGCATGACACAGGTGCACTTACACACTTGCAGGCAATACGCTCATACACATAAAATAAAAAATAATAAAATATTTTTAAATTCTCAAAGTGCAGAATCACTGACAACCCTAGAATTTTGTACCCAGAAATATATATATACACATTTTAACTTTTAAAAAAATTTATTGAGAATTTCATACATGCATATAGGATGTTTTGATCAAACCCATACCCACACCCTCCACTCCAACTCCACCCATATCACCCCATCACTTTTTCTTGACAACTTCGTGTACTCTTTTTTTTTTTTTTTAATGGGGCTTTTGCTACTCTTAACATTTCCTCCTCTGAAGCAGTAACCCTAAAATCTTTTAGGGATTAGATAAGAGCTCCCAAATACTTTTGACCCTGCATCCTTGTCCAGCATGGAAAAATATATTTTAAGAACAAGAACAGACCAGTTCCTCTGGGGACCCTCTGCACCAGGCACCCAGTCCATATAGCCTTGTGTGTCCACAGCTCAAGTTTCAGGACCCTTTAAGAGAAACCCAGCTCCTCCTGGGCCCTACCTTCTCCACACTCTCTGCCAGGTCACAGCTCAGGAGGCCAGATAAACAAATGCTAATACTCTTGGTCTTAATCAGAGAAACTCTTCATAATGAAAGGCAGGGCAGAATGCAGTGAACACATGGATGCTCAATGTGCTGAGAACAAGTGACTAGTATTCAGCCCTCAACAGAACAGTTCTGCCACCCCCTATGCAGCTCAGGGGACAACACAGAAGAGGAGCAGGGAGAAGAGCTGTGGAAGGCTGTCTTGTGGCCATTGCAATCATGATCTCACAGCAGCAGTTCTGCCAGCAATCGGTCTGCACAAGCCTGGGCCCATCAACAGTCAATTGCAGACAAGACAAGAGAGAGGCCCATGTGGTCCTACCCACCCCCAACCCCACTGAACTATGAGATTCCGGGGGAAGGGGCAGTTGTCTTTAGCCACTGATGAGCCTACCATACTCCAATGAATAGCAACAACACCCATGGACACAGACAGCCCTGGTTAAATTCAGTGAGTCAAAATCAAAACAAAAATATATGAATGTGTATTCAGAATGTACTACATATGCATACACATATATGTATGTGTGAAATTATAAAGAGAACTACTAATAACATGAAAAAATAAATGGTAAAAAAGAAAATGTGAAGTTTCAGATAAACTGAAAGTAACGAGATCAACAGCAAATATGTCAATGAAGGTATTGCTAAAAGGTGTGCAGATCAATATTTAGTTAAAAAAAAAAGCCCACCAGGAAAATACAATTGTAATAGTTTTAGGTATATACATTAACAACATAGTTTCAAAATACGTGAAGAAAATTTTGGTAAGAGGAGAAATGAGCCCGTATAATAACCGAATGGGAAATTTAGAAACTGTTATTAGAAACAATAAATAAGGTTACAAAGTTTTTTACATTTTAACTTTGAATAGCGAGCTTGGCTTAATGCAATCTTGTATTCCAAATTAGAGAACAATAATCCTAGGTTCACATAGAGCAATATTTTAAACTAGCCAGAAGATATAAAGCCATTGTAATTCCAAACAGTATTACTGTTCATGTTCTTTGATAATAATTTATTTAAATTATAAATTAGTAACTAATAACTACAGAATATTGAAAAATTTATAAATGTAAAACATTCTTTGAACATAAAATTATCAATAGATATTTTAAAATGCTCAGAACTAAATAATAGTGAAAATATTATCTATCAAACATACAGGATGCAGATAAAGTTGCATGTAGAGGGAAATTTATAGCTTTGAATTCTTATTTTTAAAACAATCAACAAATAGTCAACTGTAGAAAGACTCAAAAAACAAAACAAAGAATATAGAGACTTTAAAAAGAGGAAATAGAGGTTGGAAAGATGGCCAAGCAGTTGAGAGCACTGGCTGTTCTTGCAGAAGACCCAGGTTTGAATCCCAGCACCCACTTGGCAGCTAACAACTGTCTGTAACTCCAGTTCCAGGGAATCCAACAGTCTCTTCTGTCCTCCGTGGGCATTGCACGACATGGGTGCACTTACCTACATGCAGGCAATACACACATACACATAAATAAAATATAAAAAATAATAAACAAAATATTGAAAGTACTTATAAAAAAGAGGAAATAAGATAAAGATGAAGACACAATACAGAAGATGGGGCTGGGGGTATAGCTTAGTGGTGGAGTCTTTGCCTAGCATGCAGGAAGCTCTAGGGTTGGTGCTTGGCACAGAGAAGAAAAGAAAACAAAGAAAACAATAAATATGAATAAAGTAAATAATGTATCTCTAAAAGATTTGTGGAACTCATCAAAGAAAGAGGGAAGACAAGAAGAAAGGAAAGACTAAATATTAGAAAAGAAAGGGAGGACCTAACTTCAGATACCCTAATTTTAAATATTTTACTTATTATTTTTATGTGTATGAGTGTATTGCCTGCATGTGTGTGACTGCACTCATGTTGTACAATGCCTGCAGAGTCAGAACAGGGCATTGGATCCCCTGGAAATGGAGTTAAGGATAGTTGTTAGTCACCATGTGGATGCTGGGAACTGAACCCAGGTCTTCTGCAAGAGCAGCCAGTGCTCTCAATTGCTGAGCCATCTCTCTAGCTCCCAAGATACCCTAATTTTAAAAGAGCATAAGAAAATAACATGAAGAAAACTTTATGCCAATATACTTGTAAACTGGAAAGCGTGCAGACTCCTAGAAATACGATTCATACTAATGGGCCCTTAACCAAATACAAAACATGATCAGTAAACATGTCCAATTAGTAATTTCTAATCTTCCCACAAGGAAAACCAGAGGCCAGAAGCTTATACAGGCAAGTTCTGTCAGAGGTGGGATGAGTAATGGGTCCTCCTATATTCAAGCTTCTTCACATATATATAAAAAAGGAAAGACTTTTGTAGCTTGCTTTGTAAAGCAAGTAAAAACTTTAGGCCAGGAAAGTCTATAAAAAGAAACTTATAAACTAATCTCATCCACAAATGAAGATGCAATAAAACAAAAAATTGATTTACTAAACACAGAAAAATATTTTAAAATATCCATATTAGTATTAAATGGGATTTTTCCAAGGAATTGAAAGATGGTACTTACATTGGAGAAAATTAACCTTAATTGTGTTAGAAGGCAGTAAGGCTGAGGGTAGAAAGCACCTTATAAAATATAAGTTACTCCAGATTAAACTAGCAAACTAAGACCAGAGCAGCACACCTGATCCCATCTACCTTCTCTGCAGTGGTACACTGGGAACAGTCCCTATAACATTAGAAACAGCACCATGCTGTCCTCCATCTCTGCTTCTATTCAACTCTGATCTGAATGTCCTCAGCCAAGACATTAAGGTAAGAAAAGAAATAAAAGAGAAATTGAAAAGAAGTGAAACAGTTTTTATTTGACTATATCTTCTTTTTTTCCATTTTCAGGTGTGTGTATACATGTTTGCCTGTGTGTGGGCACTTGTATGTTGGTGCACATGTGCATTCTGTATGCATGTGGAGGCCCAAGGTTGATGTTGAAAATCATCCTCAATTGCTCTTCCAATTTATTCATTGAGACAGGGTATCTCAATCAAATCCAGAGCTTGCTGATATGGTTCATCTCTGTAGCCAGCTTGCTCTGGAAATGCCCCATCTCCATCTTCTGAAGCTGGAATTACAGGTGGGCTACTGTGCTGAATAGCTTTAGTTGTCAATTTTGACACACCTGAGTTTAGGGACCCTCAACTGGGGAATTGCCTCCATTGGATTGACCTGCGGCCATGTCTGTGGGGTATTTTCTTGATTTTGAGTGATGTGGGAGGGCCCAGCTCATTGTGGGTGGTCCCACCCCTGGGCACATGGGCCTATGTTGCATAAAAAAGCAGATTGAGCACAGGCCAGTGGAGCAAGCCAGTAAGTAGCATTCCCCCACGGCCTGTGCTTCAGCTCCTGCCTCCAGATTCCTGCTCTGAATTCTTACCTTGGGCTCCCTGATGAATTTTGACCTGGGAGATGTAAGCTAAATAATCCCTTTCCTCTTCAAGTTGGTATTGTTTGGAATATTTTGTCACAGCAATGGAAAAGCAAACTAGAACAGAAACTGGTACCAGAATTGTGGGGTTTTGCTATGACAGACATGACCTTGGTGTTTTGGGGGAGGATTGTGGAAGCATTTGGAACTCTGGGCTGGAAAAACCACTGAGTACTTAGAGTTTGTTGCTTTGGAATGTGAACAGTTATGCTAAAAGAGTTGAGGATGATGAAGCTTCAAAGGGAAGCAGAGACTATCAAGGCTGTTTGTGTGATATCTTGAGTTGAGAATCTGTGGGTTCTGGTCAACTGGGCTGAAGAATCAGCTGTGATTAAGAAGAGACCAGAACCTGAAGTGAAACCTTTGCTTTACTGGGACAGCTGATGTGGGTTAGCTGGGGCTGAAATATCAGATGTAAGTAACAAGAAACCAGCATCACTGTGGTAAAATCTTCTGGGAGGTATTTCCTCAGAGTCAGCACACAGAAACTATGGTCCAGAGGGGGTCCGAGCTTCCACCTCAAGCTGGAAGCAGGACTTGGTAATATGTAAGAGTCTCCTGCATGGTTTTGGTGTTGAAGGCTTGAAGGGGTCACAGAGAGCAGCTGAGGATTGGCATCCTGAGAGACCAGGGAAGGCCACTGATGAGAAAGTGCAGCCTTGGTTGCAGTGAAGACCCCAGGATTGAAGGGGTCATGGAGAGAATCTGAGGCTTTGCACCTCAAGAAGCAGGAAGAGGCCATTGGTGAAGGTGTAGCCTCAGTTTCAGTGGAGACACCAGCTTTTCAGAGATGCCAGGACCATGGGATGACCACCAAGGACAGCAGTAGGTGTGGAATGGAGCCAGCTTGGATCTGTGAGATGAGCTGTGTGAGCTGTGGACTGCAGAGTCAGAGAAGTGGAGCTGCCAAAACCCTTTTGGAGCCCAGAAGATCATGAGTGAATCCCAGATGTCCAGCCTTGAGCTACTTTGCTGGACTTAGATTTTGCTTATGTATGCCCAATTCTTCCCTTTTGAAATAAGGCAGTACTTGCTTTGGATTTTATAGGAGCCCACAGTTAAGAGACTTTTAAAAGAGACTAAGGACTTTTAAGTGTTTGGATTTTTTCAAGGACTGTGGAAATTTTAAGATTGTACTGTCTTACGTTGTGATGTTGTTAACTTCTTATCTTGGTGGCCAGAAATGGAAAGGTTGTGGTTTAATAGTGTTGTGTTTGTGTATCAAGTTGATAAGGGGTCAATTGTGCTGGATAGCTTTAGTTGTCAACTTGACATATCTGGTAGAGGGAGCCTCAATTGGGGGATTTCCTCCATTGGGTGGCCTGCGGCCATGTCTGTGGGGTATATTCTTGTTTTTTGAGTAATGTAGGAGGGCCTAGCCCATGGTGGGCAGTGCCACCCCTGGGCAGGTTGTTCTGTATTGTATGAGAAATCAGGCGGAGCATGCGCCAGTGGAGCAAGCCAGTAAGCAGCATTCCTCCATGGCCTGTGCTGTAGCTCCTGCCTCCAGGTTCCTGCCCTGAATTCCTACCTTGGGCTCCCTCAGTACTGAATGGGGACCCAGGAGATGTAAGCTAAATATACCCTTTCTTCTCCAAGTTGATATTGGTCAGAGTGTTTTGTCATAGCAATAGAAAGTACACTAGAACAGCTACTATGCCTTCCCAGCATTTACATGGGTTCTGGGGATCTGAACTCTGGTCTTTAAGTTTATGTGGAAAGCAATTTAACCACGGAACTATCTCCCCATTCCAACTCCAAAATCTACACAGATCTAAAAGAATGAAGAGCAACATGTTAGACTAAATATGAACAGAAAGGTTGCAAGTTGTAAGAGTACAATGGGCTGAGTTCTTGTCACCTCCCTAAACTACTGAAATCCTAACCCCTGAGATATTAGGAGAGAACAATTAGGTTCTAGAGGAGCCCTCCAGAGGGATTAGTGTCTTCTCAACATTAAGGGAGCTCATGGTACTTTCTTCCACATGAAGACACAGCTTCGAGAAGAGGCCTATTAGCCAGAAAGTGTTCACCACACCTTCCGGCCCTTTGATCATAGACTTCCCAGGCCCCAAAATCATGAGAAAGCAATTTCTATTGTTCATAAATGCCCCATTTATGGTATTTTGTTGTGGCAACCTAAACAAACTGACAGATAAGTATATAAAGAAATCAATTATATTACCATATACTTGGAAAAGTCCTAAAATTTAAAAGTAGATATCATTTAATATTAGAAGAATAAACATTCATTGAAATTGGAAACTGGAAGTTGTTGGCTGAACTTCAGGGAACAGTCAGGGAAACAGGCGCAAGGTTAGACAGGAAGCAGCAGCACTCCCATCACCAGATGGTACCAGGCACTGACTGGATAGGTGGGCATGCTCAGCCACTCAAGAATACAGCTGGGTTTAAGACTCTGGACAGCAATTGGGTAGTATAAAATAACAGTAACAGTCCCAGACCTGCCGTGATTAATGCATCTCTTAACACTCACCAGGGAAGCTTCCTTATGCAGCAGATAGTGATTAACACTGAGACCCACAACTGGTCAATGTACAGAAAACAAGAGATTGCAGAATGCTTATTCCTAAACATAACTCCTAGCTCAAACTTCTGCCTCCCAAGGCTCAGGGACCATTTCGGAAGAGGAGCCAGAGGTGGTAGATAGCCATAAGGAAACAATTTTCCAGACAGTTGATCAGTTACTTATGTGAACTCACAGCTATGGTGACAGCATGCTTAAGTCCCCTCTAGACTCAAGTCAGACAAAATCCCAGCATGGACATGGGGAAGTGAGTAAGAAACCTCAACCCTACCTGAGGAACTATCAACTGATGGCGGCTGGAAGGGGAACAGTAGGTCTTTTTTAAGGGTGTCACTCTTGGTAGGCTGACCAGGCTCCAATGGATGGGCCCATACAGAAGGGCATTTGGGGACACAAAATTGACACTCTCTATATGAGAGTACATGAAACTGGGTGGGAGGGTAGTAAGAGGGTACAGATAGGGGAGGGGATCTAAGTATGATCAAAATATATTGTATGAAATCCACAGAAATTCAACTTAAAATTAATAATAATAATAATAATAATAATAATAATAAAGTCATGTTTTCTAAGACCTAGTGAAGTCATTCCTAGGCATGGTCTTCCATTCTAAGCTCTTAAATTTGTGCTCAAGGAGATGAACTCAAGGATGTAAATCTTAGGATTGTAATGGCATAAGAATTAGACACATCTCAATGCCCATCAGCAAGAGAAAGGTTAAATGCACTACAGAATATTATGTAACAGGGAAAAATGAATGAGGCAGATTTATATGTACCAACATGGAAAGGCACCCAGTTAAGCAAAGAAAACTAGGCACTACAAAAATTAATATGGTATGATTTTAGGTTCCCAAAGTATAATTGTGTATTTACATGTATTTACCAAATATACTTATTGAAGTCAGGCATGGTGGTACACATGCCTCTAATCCCAGCACTCAGAGGCAGAGGCAGGCAGATCTCTGTGAGATGGAGGCCAACCTGGCCTACATATTGAGTTCTAGGCCAGTTGGAGCTACAGGGAGACCCTGTCCCCCAAACAAAATGCCCCCCCCAAAGTTACCGAACACTTGTTATGTACCAGGCATGCTCATACCTTTGGGGGCTACAACAGTGACTAAAAGGTAGAAAAAAACTGGGCCAGTAAGATGGCTCATCGGGTCAAGACACTTGGTGCTGAGCATGAGGCCTCGAATTTTATTCCTAAGACCCACACGGAGGGAAAGAAATAACTTCCACACATGCACTGTGCCATGTGCCCCCTACCTTCCAATATGAAATAAATGTAAAAAATTTTCTTTTGGAAAAGATAACAAAAAAATTGTTACAATATGCCCCACATGGAGCTTGGAATGTGGGACATATGCACACATACAAAGCTATTGACCTCTGGGACCCAGGTGTGTGCTTGGGCACCTCATATTTGGGGCTGGAGAGATGGCTCAGCAGTTAAGAGCACTAGCTGCTCTTGCAAAAAACCTGGGTCAGTCCCCAGCACTCACACGGCAGCTAACAACCATTCATAGCTCCAGTTCCAGGGCACTCTGATGCCCTCTTCTGACCTTCATGGGCATTGCGTGACATGGGTGCACTTATCATATACATGTAGGCAACACACACACACACACACACACACACACACTCACAAATATTTAAAAGAAAACCTCCTTACAGGCTATACACCAACTACAATAGTCACCACTGAAGATGGGTAACAGTGGGGACACACACGTACTGCAACACCACCCAGCAGTTCAAGTGCATGGGCTTGATGGCTAGGTGGCAGTGTGGATATAAACGCTGTGAGCCCTGGTCTCTTACACTTGCTATGGGTCGCTTTCCATGCCTTTTAAAATGCCTTTCTTGTAGTGTTGTTGTGCCTTCAAAGAGATCATTCACTTAGTAATCTTAGCACTCAGGGCCTTTCACCTCTGGACTGAATGTAAAAAAGCCTTGGCTGGATGCACACCATTTCTAGTGAGAATAAGCAACCAGTGAGAACATGCTGCTGTTGTGTTTGGAGAGTTTAACTCAGAGAACCTCGCTTTTGGACAGGCTTCTTATAACCTTGGACCTGAACCACCTATTGGGCAAACTTTGAAAGCACTGCACCCCTCCCCCCAGTTCCTTTCACCTTGACTGCTAGGTGTCCCACGACCTGGGGGAAGGCAGTGTGCATCGTGAGGGAAGGAGTTTTATCTCTGGGTGGAAAAGAATAATATTTCTCTCTTCTCTGTCCAGATGGCCTGGATTCAGTGAGCCTATAAAGAAAGCTAGCCCCACAAAGGGAACATGAGGATGGCAAAGTGGCCCAGCCCTGAAAAGCCCAGAGAAAAAGCTTTACAGGACTCAGACTCGTGGACCCAAGATCTCTTCATCTGATGGGCAGGAAGCGTAGGGGCCTGGTTGCTATGTAAACCATACTAATGCTGATGTGACTGTGCAGATTTGAAAAGTGATTTCAAATCATTTAAATTCATAAACTTTTAACCAAAATATGGCACCATTACACAACCACCACTATTATAATCACAGTCATTCTCCAGCACTCTTGACTGAGGAGTCAACACTGTGTGTTGGGGGGGATGAGTAAAAAGAAAAAAGAAGTTAGGGAAATCTGTCAGGGTTTCTTCAGTCTTGAGGCAGGGCTAATTTACCCATATAATTTACCCATCTTGGTACCAGATCCTGCTACCAGGATCTCTAATGGGAACATAGCCTCTTAAGAATTATTACCACCTGGGTCAGCAAGGTGGGTCAGTGGGTAAAACCACTTGCTGCACAAGCCTCATGACCTGAGTTCAATCCCTGAAACCCACAGTAGAGAGAGAATAGACTCCTTAAAACTGTTGGCTGACCTTAACACATGCATCTGCACACACATGCACAAATACATAAACATACATACATACACACATATGCATTAAGAATAAATAAAATACCCCGTGGGTTGGCAAGATGGCTAAGTATTAACCATCAAGCCTGACAACCTGAATTTGATCCTTTGATCCATATGGTAGAAGGAGAACCAACTCCAAGTTGTCCTATAATGCCCCCCACACACACCATGATTAAATAAATAAATGTGAAAAAATTAAAAACCTGCTGTTATCTGTATCAGTTTGGTTTCTCTATTGCTGTGATAAACACCATGACCAAAACCAGCTTGAGGAGGAAAGGGTTTATTTGGCTTATAGCTCACAGTCTATCATTGCCAGTCAGGAACTCAGAGCAAAACTTGGAGGTGGGAACTGAAGCACAGACCACAGAGGAACACTGCTTGCCAGCCTGCACCTCTAGCCTGTGCTTAGCCTGCTTTCTTAAATAACCCAGGATCACCTACCCAGGGGTGGCACCACCCACAGTGGACTGTGTCCTCCCACATTACTCAACAATCAAGAAAACACCTCACAGACATGCCTACAGGCCTATCCAAAGAGGAAATGCCCTGAGGTTCTTCCTCTTCCCAGGTATGTCAAGTTGACAACCGAAGCTATTCAGCACAGCATCTATACGCTCTTACAATGTCTTGGTCACTACACATACACATTCCTAAACATGGAGAAGATACTATTGCCCCATCATATAGTGGGGAAAACCAAGGACCTGAGCCATCACTTGTCCCAGCTCATGTTCCTGAGGATGGAGTGAGGTTTGGGACTGGGTCTGCCTGCTCTAAAATTTTCTGCCATTGCCCACGTCTCCCGAATCTCCAAGGTGTCCAGCCCCTAAAGCAGCCCAGGTGACAAAGAGCCTAGATATAGATGCCTGCCTTCCAGAAGGCCCCAGTTAGTACCAGAAGTGACCATCAACAGTGGTGATGTGGGATAAAGAAATCTCTCACCACTTAACCCAACTAACTGAGCCTCTGGAAGAAACATCACCAGCCTTTGTTCTTGTGCCCACTACTGCCATTTCCTGACCCTGGCTCAGTGGCAGGCCCTGTGCTGACCCAGTCCCCAGCCAGGAGAGACCACCTGTGTTTAAGCCCAGCTCTTGAGGGCAGAACCTGTATCCCATTCAGTGCCACACAGTTTCTGCTATATAGTGCCATGTCCTGAGCACCTGATAGTGAATACTTGAACACTCAAATGCTTGCCTCCAACCATTTGGGCCGCCATTTTAAAATTATGGGTAACTTAAATAGGAATTTCTTCCTCAATTCTGAAATCTGGGAAGTCCAAGATCAGGGTGCTGGTTCATTCAGCTCCTGGTTCTGTCCTCATGGTCATGGGGTTTGCACCCAGGGATCCATGTGTCCTTTTTCTCTGAGGGTATTAATCCCATCTGGAGTCCCAATCTTCAGATATAATCAGATTCAGATCTAAGTGTAATCACCTTCCAGAGCCCTGTCTCCAAGTACCATGGCATTGGGAGTTCCAACTTCAACATGAGAATTTGAATTCACATCTAGTCCACAGCAACCATAAATCACCATTTGGTGATTATTATTACTTGCTCTCATCTAATCTCCTTCACTTTTTAACACCATTTCAACTGGTCGAGATGCTAACAAGTTTCAGCATGCTCTGCAAATAGGGAGACAGTAATGAGGGGAAAACAGTCTGAAGTTTGAAAAGGCCAAGTATGAGAAAGAGGAGAGATAGTGTCTAGCTAGTATAAAAAAACCAGAGGGAATTGTATTAGTCCAAAACCTACTGAAAAATTACACATACAATATCCCTACATGAGTCCCTGAGTATAGCTGAAGCTACATAGCAAAAAACAGCACCAGCCAGGAGAAACCTCCTTTGGGTTGTTGGCCAGGGTAGTCCAAGAGAGTCCCAAAATTATACAGGCTATTGCCATAGTCCTTGATTCCCTCCCAGAACTTGATGGTAAGACCCTATTGCTGAAGATAGGGCATGCTTTGGACATACGATTTGGAGCAATGGAGCTGGAATTGACCTGGAAGCCACCTCCCCTGAAGGCTAGCTCTCATAGCTTTGGAGAGTACTATGCAAGCTGTTCAGGGAGAACATGAATCGATGGTCCAACCCCAGCTTCAAGACCTAAAAAACATATCAGTGACCAGCACAGCAAATGACATTGGTGCAATAGTAGCACTTTTATCTTGGGGATAATCAACAGCTACCTAACTGGGCTTAAAGCCCACTCAATGGGAGGAAACTCATGTGTGGTACTGTAAACCTAGCCAAATACACACATAGCTGGAGAGGTCATAGATCTTAGAGAAAACCCCAAGGCTCTCAAGTGTAATCTCTTACTATATGCAAAATATGGATCCTTAAATTTACAGACAAGTATCCCAGTCACCACCCAGCAAAGAAGCTTCTTTGTCAACAGAGGTTCTTACAGAGTTACACCACTGTTCACACACAGAGATTCTCTGTGAATTAACTTCCCAAGCCTAAGTAGCACACCTAGGATGCAACCTCTACACCTAAGACTCATGGAACAGAGAACAAGGGATGAAGAGAACACTAATGTATCTTTCAATTCTCATCAATGAAGCTCCCTCATGTAACAGAGGACCAGGAACACAAAAGGCCACAAATGGACAAAATATACAGAGTAAGAGTCTGCAGAGTTGTGAGTCCTTAGACAGGACTCCTATATTGAGGTCCACCCACCCAGGGCTCAGGGACCAGTGCAGAAGAGGGGGCAGAAAGATAGTAAGAGCCACAGAGGAGGTGCATGACCATATGGGTAATGGTCCTACAGGTACCTGGGACCCTTCTCATACAAACCTACAGCAATGGTGTCAGCATGCACAAGACCCATGCAAACCTAGGCAGACAAAACCCAGCACAGAACTGTGGGAATGAACAGCAAGCCCCAACCTTAGTTGAAGAATTGACAGCTGATTACTGCTAGGTGAGAAAGAACTGATCTTCTTGAAGGAAGAGACTCTAGATAGGCTGACTAGATCCCAGTAGATGAACTTGCACTGAGGGACATCTGGGGGCACTAACTTTACATGATAGGCCTTAACACAAATGACAGACTGTATGAACTCCAGTGGGGGTTAAAGGGGAAGGGGCTATAAAGATGATTTTCTGTATGAAATATACAAAAATTCAATAAAAGTTTTTTTTAAAGAAAAGTCCAAGTATGAATTTTCAAAGATGCAGAATGTAGCCTTGAACGTGAAATGTAGGAGGGGCCCCTCTTCCTCCTCTCACTCTCAGGCACAGGCAGAAGGCAGTAAGTACCAATCACTGTGGTCCAGAACACAGCCATGCCTTTCAGCCCTTCCTTAAGACTCCTCAGAGAACAACGAAAGGAAAGCAGCCTGGGACCTGGGCCCATGGTGGCCATGATTCCTTGCTCCTTGCTGAGGTGCTGGGCCCAGGGCTGCGCCTGCTGGACCACTGCAGGAGTCATTAGGCAGATGCAGTGTTTACTTCCCTGGAGAAGGCAGCAGTCGCTTAGTGTTTCAGAATTCGCTGCCCCAGGAGATCAGAGAATGAACAATAGCTGAGGCTGCAGAGGATACCAGGGAGTCTGCAGGTGCCTGTGCACAGGCCAGCCTGGAATCCG
This sequence comes from Nannospalax galili, assembly GCF_000622305.1. Taxonomy (NCBI): domain Eukaryota; kingdom Metazoa; phylum Chordata; class Mammalia; order Rodentia; family Spalacidae; genus Nannospalax; species Nannospalax galili. The sequence goes on along the minus strand of NW_008360327.1, from coordinate 1,150,379 downwards.
AATTAATCACCTGCAGAAGCTCAGCGGGCAGACTGGAGGGAATTGCAGGGAAAGGGTAGGGCCAGAAGCCAAAGCAGATGCTAAATTTAGCCTTGTCCCCAAAGCAGGACTTAATTAAATTAATCCTGTGTCCATCCCCACCCCCACACTCTGTTCCCAAGTGAATTTTTCCTGTGTCTTGCTTGGCTCCCATTATAACATGGGCCTCCACAGAGATTCCTTGACAGGTGCCCCAGGCTAGCTCTTCTGCAGTGGGTGCCGAGAAAGAATGCAATTCCCAGCTGTCTGTGGGGTTCCTGTAGTGCCAGGTGCAGTCTTTCTCAAGGATTTGCCACCTTTGCCAGTCTCAACTGTGCCCCTCCCCAGCTCCAATGAAATACAGCAAATGCTTGCTGATCTGCCTCACCTCCTTTATGTAGCCAAGGCTGGTCTTCCCAGGTCCTGTTTGTCCCTGTGATGAGTACTTCCCTGCAAGGCAATCTGTTCTCCATGTGGCCCCTAGGGAGGGTCTGAGCAGGCCATTACAACTCCATGCCAGCTGAATCATTAGCTGCCAAGACGTCAGCCCGAGTCTCTTCCCTTCAGGATCTGTTACAACCCCTGTACTCAGCACCCTGCTGTTCCCACTTTTCCTTCCATGATACAAACTTCAGCAACTGAGTTCAAATCTGAGTTCAAATCAAGAGCCCCAAGTGTGGTCTCCTCGAGAGCAAGCTTGCTGAAAGAAAGGGGCAGAAGGCCAAGGGCATCCTCCTCCCCATTGCAACACAGGAGATGAGAGGGCACAGCATGAAACTAGCACCTGGTTGGGGGAGACCTGAAACACATCCCCAGTGTCACTGGTCAAGTGTTCAGGCCAAGACCTCAGAAACCTCTCGGTCTTGGAAACCTCTCAACCTTCTTTATATGGTCCTCCTTTGTCTTCCTCTCCTCTGTCACACATTAGAAAATACTGATGTTAGTTTTAAAAGCAAAGTAATACAGGCACTGGTAAGGCAGGAAAGGACAAAAAAATGAAAAAGCCTCTCCTGCAGTGGGTGTCTCCGACTCCAGTGCCTTCCACTGTCCTTGTGGGGACACAAGTGTGTCCACCAGCATGGTTGGTACCCTGTTATACACAGAGCCCAACACCTTTCTCTCATGCTTAACTATAAAACATTCCAACTGTACTGACAAACAGCAAGCCAGAGAAGCAGTGTCCATGAGCCCTGTCCAGTATTATTACACCTTAATGCTGCATTTGCCTTTGAATTTTTCTTTTAGAAATATTACTGGTCTACTTGGGGGCGCCAGGGCCCCTCCCGGGTCCCATTCCCCTGTCCTTTCTCCCCAGAGCAGCACCACTATTTGCTGTTCATTGGCTCTTCCTACTTATTCCCCTCTCCCCATGCCCTGAGAACATCCTTTGAGGCTAGAAATGCTGCTGTTACTGGCACACAGCAGGTTACTAAGTCAACCCTGTTGCCTAATGACAAGGTGCTCTTAGAGCACAGCTTGGTATCGCTGCCACACTGGGCGGTCACTGGACACTTTAAACCTCCAGGGCTCCCAAATAGCATTGTCCCTTGCCATCAGAAGTCATTACAAGTAGCATACATCATGGCTAAAAATCAATGCCTGTTAATGTCCCTGCAGGAAGGCAGAAAACCTCGACTTCATGAATTCCCCTTGTGTTTACACACTCGTTAAGAGGATGAAATGTCACTGGTTTGGGTCAGGCTCTGCCACTTTGGAAATGACGCTGTAATAAAGCATGTGCCTTCCTTGGGGTATGGTTTGTGTCAACATCTATGAAATGCAAACTCCATCCTGACTTTACAGGTCACCAAGTATTCTAATATCAAGGTAGCACTGTGACTGATGCCTGCCTTGATCTATCCTGCTGTGGCCAGAGCCGGGGCACAGAGCTGGCCGTGGATCATCCCACTCAGGGCACTAGTCTTTTCTAGTGAGTGGAGATGGCATTGAACACCAATGCAGTGCTATTCCTGTGCAAGGCTGGTCCATCCTGACCTGCTCCTCCACACTGAGACATCAGTGCATGGAGATATTTGGGTTGTGCTTCTTAATGCTCTATGCAGGTATCTATCCTCACAGTGCTCCCTCCCTGCTCACTACCCAGACCAATCCCACATCATATCATTCAGGGTACTTTGGAGATATTTTTAGTGAATCTTGTGAAATAAAGCAGCTGAAAGACCCAGAGTCAGGGAACCGGAGGCTGGGGGGACCCAGCAGGCTGACCTCTTGTAGACCTCAAGAAAGGCTGCCTCCTTTAGCAGGGCCAGCCCATGTGGGTTGGGAAGAGGACTCCTCTTCCATGGCTGCCCTTTTCCTGGCCTCTTTCCCAGTTGTACCCAGGTTCCTGGACCCCACCTCATCTCTGCAGACCTGCTCTTGGGCTCTTCTCAGAAGGCAAAAAGCAGTGATTCTATGTACATGTGCAGATTCCATGACATCTGTCTTTGTCCCATGTCCAAGGAGTCCAGAATTAGGCAGAGATGTTTAAGAGACAGAGAGGACTTCTTCCCATCCCACTCAGCCTCATGAGCACGTTCAACACTGTCCTGAATGCTCCCCAGCGGTCCTGATCTAAAATGCAGGCAGGACACAACATGGGAACTGGGGTCCAGGGTGGCTTACAGGTGAGCAGAAAATGGGGGATGGGAGATCAGTTTTTGGTAATGGGATGAAGAATGGAAGGTCAGAGGAGACAGGAAGGCCCAGCTGGGTCTGGGAAGTACAAACACTTAATGCTTAGCACTTAGGAGGGGAAGACATATATTCCAAAGTCAAAGACAAAGAAAGGTTGCTCTGTCCTCATAGTCACATTCTGTAGCTCCCTCCCTTGCCCCAGCACTGAGAAGAAAGATAATGATTGATGTGTGTCAATCCTTCATTCCTTACAAAGTACCCATCCATTCATGTGATCCTCACAACCCCCTAAGAGGTAGATTAAAAAGAATGTGTTCTTGGTCTCTACTTGAATGAATTGAGGGGAAGAAACAGGACGCTACATTTTGAAGCCAGGCCTGGTTCTCTTCCACCATCCCACTCAGGTTAAGGAGTGGGAAACACAGAGAGTTGTGGGAGAGACACGGGTGGCACAGGACGTGGATTAGATTGAAACAGTCTGCCTGGGTCTGTGCAGCTTGGGCAAGTGGAAGCAGCCAAGTGAAGAGACAGGAAGGCTACAGGGATGGCACAAGACACCAGGAGGAGAGCACAGGCAAAGGCCCTGTGAGCAGAGGGCGCTGCGTCTTGAGCAAGTGAAGATAAAATAGATGTCATATCTGTTTTCCTACACATTAATATTATCTGAAATCAGAGATAATTTTTATGCTATACTTAACCTCCCAAATGGATTTGTTAACTGCATATGAAAAACAGATACAGGCTGAAGTAACCTATAAGGACCACTTCTGAGGTGAAAGTAATGTACTCCAAGAGTTAAAGGCTATAGGGATCCCCTGGAACCTTGTTATGTACATTGTGCCTTGGAGGTCTGGAGCGGGTATACATTTGGCCAGCCTTGGCAATACTGTTGTACTCAGAGTTACACCCAAGCAACAAAGCTTGGGGCAAAGACACTTCTGCAACACATTAGGGCTACCTGGGAAGCTTTGGACAAAGATGCTGCGGCCCTACCCCAGTCCAATGAAACCAGGAAGTCTGAGGGCAGCCTGTAGGGAAACCAAGGCCCAGTGCTTCCCGTGTGATCTGAAAGTGAAGCTAGAATTGGGACTGGCAGGCTGGGCATTCATGAGTCGCAGGGCATGTCAGTAATCTCTGTCTGGCAGGTGAGTTGTAAACAGTAGTTTCCCTACGGAACAGAGCAGAGCCAGCAGGGAACATGCAAGCTATGGAACAGGAAAACAGACGTGTCTGCCCAAAGTAGAAACCATAGACTGTCGGATCTGGATATCTGAAGACAGTGAGGTTCTATGCCTACCAAGCTGGCAAGTGACAGGGTGGGATCAGACCCCTGGCCCTGACCAGAAGTTGAATACTCTTTTCACTCCTCAAACGGGTACAAGGTCACTAAAAGATGAAGAGCTATGTGGGTTGGGGCCAGGAGGAGCTGCAAATGATAAAAGACATTGCTATGGCTTGAATGTGGTCCCTAAAGGTTCACATGGTATTCAGAGGTGGGGCTTTGGTGAGGCAATTAGATGAGGTCACAAAGGTGGGGATCCCATGCTGGAATTAGTGGCAGTGTAAAAAGAGAAAGAGAAGCCTGAGCTAGCATGCCTGTTCTGTGATATCTTTCATCACAGTATGCTACAGCAAGAAGGCCCTCACCAGAAGTCAGAGCTATGCTCTTAGACACTCCAGCCTCCAAATCACAAGCTATTAAACCTCTGTTCTACATAAATCACCCAGGTTGTGGCATTCAGTTATAGCAACAGAAAATAGACTATGACAGACATCCAGAAAGGAAATGGGTATAGGAAAATGTTAGGGAGGGAAGGAGAAGAGACTACCTTGAGTTCCTTTCAAAGCACATACTTTCAGTAGTGGCTGCTCTGCCTGTATGACAGACAAGCCTGAACAGCTTCCATGAACAAAAGACAGTCAGAGCTAACTAGAAACCCAGACTGAGGACCATAGGGCCACTGCCAGGGCAGAGTAGATCAGGAGCAAAGACAGCTTTTCTTCAAAGTAAGAGCCTTCCTGGGCTAGGACCATACCTCTGAGAGGGTGTCCATAGCACAGTATAGCCCTGGCTTTTAGGAAATTTGCAGAAAACAAAAAAATATTGAATCCTCAACCACCAAATGCAAATGCCCTATAAGGACCCCAGAGTGTTATTCACTTATCAACAAGGACTGCTGTTATCTGTCTGTTGTTGGGCAGCCATGAGAGATGAAGAAAGGGGAGGTCACAGGAGATGCTCAGTCAAAAAAAGAACTCAAAGAAGAGGCAGGTGGCCACAGGCACAGTCAGGAGGGCTAGTCCTCAAAGAAAAAGGGAAGCAGTTCAGAAAGCTGAGGCAAGTGGCTGTGGAGGAAGGATGGCAGTGTACGTGTAGAATGTGGCTCAGTTGTACTAAGAACTTGCCAGCAATCCCAGCTACTGAGAGTTGGAGCTGTCTGCTTCTAGCACAGGAGGCCCCTAGTACTGGAAATGCCCGAGTGAAGGCCACTCAGTCAGCTGTCATGGAGACTGAAAAACGACGGAGTGATAGAAGGTTGGAGAAGCACTGGCAGGTGTTTTCTGTCAGTTCTGAGACCATGTAGCCTTTGTGTGGTAAGTTCTACCTTGGATTACTCTCCCTTGTGTAGACCTGGAAGGCACAGGATGGAGCAACCAGGACAGGTATTCACAGGGTTTCCCAGAACCACTGCAACACAGAGGCCAGCCAATTCCAGTGTTGTTTCTGTGGGGAAATCAACACCTAGCTCTAAGATTCCTGAGAATTACCTCTACTTCTGTCTTAAGGTTTCTGAGGAATTCCCCTTCCCTCCTCTAGAGTTGAGGTTGTGCTTTCAGTTTGGTCCCAACCCAAGAAGACTCAGCTTTCAGCATCAGGCAGGGCTTGGATAAGTATCAGACACAACTGAGAGGGTCAGGCCAGGGGAGGAGAGAACCTTAGGGACTTACAAACTGCAGATCAGATACCTTCCATGCCATGGCATCCCCACAGCCATTGCCTGGAACTCCAGGCAGGGCCTGCCTGGCCCCTCCTTCCACAGCAGTCCCTGCTGGACTTAGACAGAGAACCTCTTTTTTCCATGTATATTTCCTCTTTCTACTCATGCCCTTAAGGTATCATCTCTCAGCCAGATGACCCATCAAGGTAGTTCTTAAGTGGAAGTAGTTCCTTCCTGCCAGTCGGTAAAATAATCATTTTTTTCTTCACCCTCCGCAGCATGCTTGATAACAGCTTAGCAGATCGATGCCCACTTTCTCTCACTGAACCTGCATGGATTGGCTGGATGTGGATGTTGCAATCTGAACTTGAACATCTCAAGTGAATTCTTAATCCATTCTTCCACAAAGGCCTTTCTCCAAAACCCATGCCCCACAGTTGGTTTCCAGCACTGTGGAGATTGAGCAAGTCCCAATAAAGTTATGGCCCAGCAGGCATCTATGGACCATTATTCACAGTTCTGTTCTTTGAATAAGTCTGCTGTTGTGTCCTCTCATGGGAATTCCTTGGAAATAAGCTATTCTTTCAACCCTAGAACCCACAGTCCACACCAAGTGTTTTGAAAACGTTTAGGCCAATTAGTGCTACTAATGACCAGTAAAAAGCCTGAAGGTTGGTGGGGCCATAGTTTCAGAGCTTCTAAAACTTCTGCCTCTTTCCCTACCTTCTTTATCACTGAGTTCTCAACACACATGAGCCAGCAAACTGATTTGTAACCATGTTGGGGGAGGGGTATGGAACAGTCTTGCATCTTCATGAGCTCTTTCATTGACTGCTGGATGAGAAGGTAAACCAGAATTAACAATCATGTCTAGAGTTCCCCAAATACAGAGCAAAGAGCCAGAGTAGACAGTGAGTTCACAGAGGAGGCAGTGGGTTCACAACCATCAGGACCCCTCAACTTCCCAGCCTCTGTTTGACTAGATGGTGGGGCTTTACTAGTCCCCAGTATCTACAAGGCAGGGCCAGTGGGAAGCAAAGACCTAGTCAACAAAATGCTCTGTGGTGTGACAATGGGGCTCTGGATATCTCCACCTTCCCATACTTCTGCAACTTGTGAGCAGGTTCCTTACACTGCAAGTTCATTCCCAAAGCATAAGACATTAATCTTGTTAAAATATCAACTACTCCAGGAGGGATGAGGCTTTGAGTTGATCCTACCCTTGAGAATAGAAGACAGGGAGGGAGAGTGCAGAGCTAGGTTTGACAGAAGTCTGGGGATCAGAGGGAGGAAGGGAGCCACAGAATTGAGTCAAGGCCAAGCTCCGGGATTCAGGTGACACCTAGTCCCAACTCCAAGGCCTTGCTCCAGATGGCTCCACTTCCACTTTGCTATGAGCCTGGGTTAACTCATCCCTTTGAGCATCATATCCCAGGTGAAACCAAAAATAAACTTAATCTCACTTCTTGCAAAATCAAGGATAACTTTACCCATTCCCTTGTTAGGAAAACGGTTCTGTGATAAGAGGAGCAGGATTTTAGCCTGTGCCAGGTACTGTTCTAAGCCTTTAACATGTGCTAACTCATGTAATCCTTCACAAGATTCCAGAAATTGGAGCAGTGACCAGCCCCGTAGAGCAGATTAAGACTGTGTGGCAACCAAACCAGGATCTCAGCCTGTCAGTTGCAAAGCCACGAACACTCCCACAATTTGTGTCCAGAGCCCACACTTCAACTTTGCACTCTGTGTGTAGAAATCTGCAAACACAGAGGGTGAACCAGACTGTGTGAATCTAATAGAAATTCCAGTTCACAAGGGGCACGGTGAGCCAGATGTACCCTTAGTCACAAAGAGGCAGCCTCAAGTCCTTTTTCCAATTGTCCTTAGTCTACGGAGGCGAGAATAACTCCTAAGTCTATTTTAACTTCTTGGGTGGAGGGTGTACATGCTCAGGAGTCGGGGAGGCCCCTCTCAACAAGAGGACCTAGCTGGATTCGGTTTTAGATACTCAGGCTGCATCTGAAGCCTCTGAGAGACAATAGTTTTCTATTAGGTCTATGCAGGCTGGACACTGTGGGAAGGACTGTGACTTTCCAGAGCCTTACTTACCTTTAATTAGGTGTGTTCACATTGATTGATTGATTGATTTTTCTCCCCTGAGTTGCAGAGGGGACAGTGCCCCTGCTCCCCAGGTGCCCAGGGCTTGCCACTGGAATTATAACAAGCGCTAAGCAGACCCAGCACGTCACTCCGGGCCTGTGAGGCCGCCACTAGCTCCCTGTCAAACCTAAAATTGATTCTGAAATTGCTTTGAGGACATAAAGTGGTGAACAATTTGAAGTCCATGTAATTATCTGAGCAGCTGTTGCCGGGTGCAGTATCAGGACCTGAGACCATGTAAAGAGGCTAGAGCTACAGTTCCCAAATGAAAAGGTTAAATAGCTGTTAGGGACCTCACAGAGGACACACTGTCCCCCAGAACAGTTCCCAGATCAAGAGACCTGCAGTGGAGCTGCAATGGACAAATGAAAGGTCTATCCTTGGAAATTCCACCCAGATTGTGGCTTTGCCAAAAACTATTCATAGTCAACTGAATCTCATTGAACATCTAGCAGAGACTCAGTGCTATAAAATACATGGTGGGCATATGTTCTAGTTTGCTTTCTATTGTTCTGATAAACTACTATGCCCAAAAGCAACTTGGGGAGGAAAGGGTTTATTTGGTTTACAGCTCACAGTCCATCATCAAAGGAAGCCAAGGCAGGAACCTGGAGGCAGGAACTACAGTACAGGTCACAGAGGAATGCTGCTTACTGGCATGCTCCTCTAGCCTGTGTTCAACCTGCTTTCTTATACAACCCAGGACCACCTGCCAGGGGTAGCAGCATCCACAGTGCTGGTCCTCCCACATCACTCAACAATCAAAAAAATACCTCACAGACATGTCCACAGGCTATTCTGATAGTGGAAATTCCCCAACTGAGGTTCCTTCTTTTCAGGTGTGTCAAGTTGACAACTAAAGCTATCCAGCACAGCATACAAGTGCTATGATCTGAGCAGAGAGAATATCAACATAGAGAAATGCTAATGAAGACAGGCATGCTTGCTCTCTCTCTTTTAGTCCTAGCACTCAGGAGGTGTGGCAGGCTGATTTTCGAGATCCAGGCCAGCATGGTCTACATAGGGAGTTCCAGACCCTATCTTAAACACACACACACACACACACACACACACACACACACACACACAAAGAGAAAAATGCTAATGATAGCACTGATCTGGCTGTAAGGCAGGAGATCAGGAGATGCTGAGGCCTGAGTGAGAGAAATGCCCAAAGCTGCCAATCACAAATACTGGTATCTGTAGGCCCTGTAGCTAGATGCACTTCACGCCTTTATCACCAGTGCTCTAAACCATATAGGGGTCTGGTTCAGAGAAAGAAGCTGAGACTCAGAGAATTTAAGTTCTTGCCAGGCTTCTCTCTGCCTCCCCCTGCTCCAGGGTGACATGGACATTAATGACTAATACACAGGATGTATTAGGAAAGCCAAAGTCCCACTCATCAAAGGCTTTAAAAGAGAACCGATCGGAAACACATTCTAGAAAGAAGAAAACTAGAGCTCAAACTTGCAGTGTCACCATAGGTACAACCCTAGGGTTTTCCAACTGGAAATTTCTATGAGCAAAATAATTCCAGACAGATCTAAATGAGTATAGCCCCTATTCCAGTCACACCTCACAGGCTTATTTTAGTAAGAAATGCACCCGAGAGACAGTCATACCCTTTGATGCATAGTCCACATGGGTGGACCAAATGGGTGGGTGACCGCTCCTCAACCTGTCCCTCAAAATACCCTAGGATTCCTTCCTAAGGTTCCTCCTGACTCATAATGTGGTCAGAAACCCCCATAGTCTAGCCTCCTGGCCATAGGTGGGAAGAATTTAAAGAATATCAGCTACTTCCAGGAAGGAAGGAGTTTATTCTGTTTTGTTTCCTCTTCCTCCTCTTCTTCCTCCTCTTATTCCTCCTCCTCCTCCTCGTGGTTGTTTTGATTTTTTTGAGAGGTCAATGGTATGGGTTTGTTTGGTATTTTTTGTTTTGTTTTTGAGGGGTTTGATTATGTAGTGATTAGGACCACTAGTTGCTCTTGCAGAAAACTCAGGTTCTGTTCCAGCAACCACATGGAGACTAACAACCGTTCATAATTCCAGTTCCAGGGAATCCAATGCCTTCTTCTGGCCTCCATGGGCATTGCATGAATGCGGTACACTTACATACATGCAGGCAAAACACTCATATACATAAAATAAAAATTAATAAATAAATATTAAAAGGCAGGGCCAGATGTAGTATGCATGCCTATAATCCCAGCATGAAAGGTGTACAAGGATTATAGGCATGCCTCCCAAGGGCTGTGACTAAAGGTATACACTACCACATCTGGCTCTAAGAGTTATTTGTGTTTGTGTGCCCATGGAGGCCAGTAAAGGGTGTCAGTTGGAGTTACAGACCGTTTTGAGCTTCCTGACATGGGTTCTGGGAACTGAACTCTGGTCCTCTGGAAGAGCAGCAAATACTCTTAACCTCTGTTCTATCCCTCCGGTCCCATGTTTCCACCATTCTACAGTTCAGTGGCACCCAGTACACTCACACTATTGTACAGCCATCACCACCTCCTGTCTCCAGAACTTTTTTCTCCCCACTTACCACAGTATCTGGGAAATAACTGTTGAAGAAATACTTGTTGATTTAATGAACAGTCCATATCCAGGTGTCTGGCAGTCCCTTGGCTCAGACACAGAATTCCATATAGCTGCAAAACCCGGATGTGCTGACTGAATGAGCTCCTCTGCTCCCTGACCTCCCCAAAGCTCACCATTCAGCACTAGCTCAGCAACAGTCTCTAGGCACGGGAAAGGACAGGCGAAGGGCCAGAACCTAGACACCCCCTTCCTAGAATAATGCACTCCTTTTCTGTAGTGCTAATTGCAAAATGCAGCAGAAAAGAAGGCTCTTCAGAGCCCAGCATTAAAAATCAACAGAAGGCACTGCAAAGGAAAGCAGGTGGACCACCAGAAGCAGATAGGCCCCACTGCACTGGAATCCTCTAGCATGCAACGTAAACTTCCAACGTCCCACTGAGCAGGCCCTACAAGGGTGATTTGCCAACTATCTGCCACCTCTTTCCCACCTTCCCTCCTCTCTCCCACTCCACCCTCCTCAGGAATCCCTGGCCTGGCATGAGAAACAAACGAGGGGCTTTACTGTCCCTGTAATTGCTCCAAATCCCATTAATTACATGGTAAGCTTCCAACAATAGGCTGGGCTGCCTGCCTTAAGGAAAGCTGATGGGGTACATTCTAGGCCTGTGTGGCCTCAGTTTGCACCACTCTAAAATGAGGGGTTGCTGAACAGCTAAGCCCCTTCTAAGCTCCACATTTTGTGACCCTGAACTTGAAGAACCAGTGTCCTCCTCATATGCCTAAAGGCACAGAACAACTAATTACTTCTTACAGTGTCACCGTAAGATGTTAAAACCATGTCTACAAAGATGGCAGGCTGGAATCTCAGAACTTTCCCTCCTATTTGAAAAGGACTAGCCCAGGCCAGGGGCTGGTAAGGGCCTGTGCAAAAACAAACTGTCAAGTACCAGGCTCTCGGGCCAGAGCCATTCCCACCCATCCACTTACCGAAGCATTTATTACTGTCATTCTAAGCCATTTTTAATACCATCTAAAATCATACCACCTTTATATTCTATCATCTTCCTAGGCAAACAGATATGCCCTACATTATGCAAACAGCTGTCCTAGAAGCCACACATACACTGTTTTTTTGTTTTTTTGTGGTGTTTGTTTGTTTACTAGAGACAGGGTCTCAGTATGTAAACCAAATTGACCTCAAGCTCAGATCCTCCTGCCTCAACTTCCCTAGTGCTGGGATTACAGGCATATGCCACCGTGCCCAGCCACCATGCCCAGCTAAACTACATTTTGGATGTTATTTTTTATGTAGCAAGGACTCCTATAATGGATTTTTTTAAAGGAATTATCCTGACAATGCCTGCCAATCTATCTCTTTCTACTTTGCAACTTTTGTGTACTGGTTGGCATAAAGCAGGTGCTGTTCATAAGATGTTCAAGGGCCCACCTCATTCATCAAGATGAGGAGAGAGAGAGGGGAGCGAGGAGGGAGAGGGGAGAAGGGAGGGGGAGAAGGGAGGGGGGAGAGGGGAGATAGAGGGGAGAGGGAGAGGGAGAGGGAGAGGGGGAGAGAGAGAGAGAGAGAGAGAGAGACCATGTCCAAACAAGGGTACTCTGAGCCAGTCTGACTAGAGTCCCCTCCACTTCCTGTCCTGCAGCTCCCACCTGAGACAAGGCTGGGGCTCTGGACAGCAGCCAGGTTCCTAGCTCTGCCCTTCCCAGCTACTTACTGCTCCTAAACAGGGTTCCACTGACTTTCAGAATGATCTTCTATGGCCTGCCCTCAGCCATTAAATGCCAGTTTTTCTCCCTTAGCCCACTAGTCTTTATGATAAGCAGTCCTTTGCTTCTCCCAGTGTTTCCAAACACATTCTAGAATCAGGGTCCTTATGCCTAGGTTCTCAGTGGTCATTCCAACCTCCTGCCAACTTGGGGCTTCCCCAAACCGTGGCCATTATCAACCTCTTAGCAATGGCAAAACACAACAAAAAGCTGTACATTAAGTAACGATGCAAGCTTGGATGATGGAACAAGTCCAAACTTCAGTTTTTAGTTGTTTACTCTCCATTTGGTACTTGTGACCAGACTGGTAAGAGGCAGTATCAGTGGGCCACAGTTTGAGTGGGGCTGTTTTGGTCTTGACTACTTGTTCTCAAATCTCAGTCTCCAGATCAACAGCAGAATCATCAGGCAACTTGATGGAAATTCAGATTCCCGAGTCCCACTCAGACCTTAATCTGTTGCTAAGGGGTGGGCTGGCTGGCTGTCTTCTACCCTCCACACAATCCTGATCATTTTGAAGTTGGAAAACCAGTACTTTAAGCAGTCCCTGTCCTCAAGATGATTCTGGGTTAGAAGCCACATACAAGGGAAAATCTACCGGAAGATTCTAGAACCTTCCAGGTCAGGTTTCCAGTCAGGTATGTTCCTTACCCCACCTTCTCTGGAATCAGAACACCCCCCCACCCCCAGGCTTGGTCATAGGACTTGTGGGGATGAGGGAGGGGAAAAGAGGGTGTGACAATAAAGATCACTGGTGCCCCATGCACAATGCTGAAAAACACTCTTTAATTAGGGCCAGACTTCCAGAGATTACCCAGAGAGGCTTGCTGCAGCCCACTAGTCTCCATTAGCATTTTCCCAAGGGCTACATCCAAGTTATGAAATAGGGGGGCAGTGTGTGATTTGCATATAATTTGCATATGCCTACTTGGTCCGTGCAGGATCTTCTCCAGCAATTTTCAACACAATTACAATCTTTTCTTTAAAAACTGCTGCTGCCCTAAGGGTTGCCACTTATCTTTTCCCTGCTCTCTTCCCCCTCCTCCTCTCTGAAAAATTCAGTCCTACTCAAAAGTATGAGAAGTCAGAGAAACACAGCAGCAGGGACAGTGGCTGCTTCCCACAGCAGCAGGAGCTGCTTTGTGGGGCTGAGTGACCTAAGCATGCCATGCAAGAGGGACCACTAGGCTTCAGAATCTCATAGAACCATAAAGCACATTCTTTGAAGGGAACAGAGTATCAGATTTATATGTTGCTGGTCTTCTACCTCCATGGTTATCACAAAAGATCTTATTACCAAAAGTGTCCAGAAAATCTGAGTCTCTCAATAAAGGACAATTCTTTTAAGAGAGAAATTTACTCTTATAAAAAACATATTACATTTTATGTATTGTCCTCATTTCTTCTCGGACTCACATCCAGAATTCTAGTTCCATGGAACATGCTATTGGGCAACATCAGGCTCAGTTCTACCTGTGCAATGGGACAGATCTGTTCACAGGGGTCTGGTGAGAGTTGCAAAAATTTGGTGCCTGGTGCCCAGCAGGCACTCAAAAATTGGCTGCTATTTTTCATGATCATCGTCTTGTTGAAATTCTGTTGTTGTGATTATTAGGAATTTCAAAAGCTTTCCAGACACCCTTGAGCAAATAAAAACCATTCCTTCCATTTTTTCTAGACTGCTCGTGTAAATCTGGATTTCAACACCAGTAATGTTAAGAAGTAGATCTAACTTGAAAGAAGAACTATGTCCAGGGCTCCTCAAGAGTGATTTGGTCAGAACACACACTGTTTCTTTCCTAGTGCCAAGGAAGGCAAGTGCAGGAAAGACCTTTGTCTGTTTTTGTTTTCTCCAAAGCAATCTTATTTCAGAAGGTACAGAAAGGCATTGCCACCTACCTCTCCTCTAGGGTAGGGAAACTGCTTTCCTAAATTTTCATTTAGGATATTTTTGTCTCCAAACAATGAGATTTTCCCCATTAGCTGGCACTGGGCATCTGAGGTAGGAGCATACCTACGGCTACTGGGACTGTAGTGACAGCTACCTCTGTGAGGTCACCTAAGAAACCCACTTGTTCTCTACATTTTAGCCTTCTCAGGGAACACATTAGGTGGCCCCATGCCACCTGGCTCCAAATGTCAACATACAGTACCTCCTTGTCTGTGTGATAAATCTTTGCACATCCTTTCAGCCAATTGGGACAGCAAATTATGTCACGTGCAGCCTTTGTTTACCATCCTCAGGTTTATCCATCAACAGCAGGAATAGGGGTTCTGGCAGATTATAGGCCAGTCCCTGAAAGCTGTGCCCAACTCCCCATCTCTCCTACTCTCCAGAGAAAATGCATATGTAAGCAGCTCTTCTCTAGTTCCCAGGGCATACTCTACTTCCCCAAGGTAACATTCTCAGGGTGTGATGGATGCCCACTCTCTGTCCTTCTCACCCCTGCTTCACTGTGTGGGAAGTGCTTGGAGCACCTAGGTGGCTTCCCTTACTCACCCATGAATCTCCCAGTGCCTGCATATGGCACCGCCTTTATGAATAAAAGTAAATATTGAATGAATAAAGGAAAAGGAAAATGTAAATGAATGAAATATAGGGGGGGGTTGCCAAGAGAAATCCAGAGTCCATTAGAATAACTTTCTATTGGAAATGCCTTCCTATAGAACATGTGAATGTATCTGGAAACATTTTTGGTTGTCTTCAACCCAGGAGATAGGGTTGCTGCTGGTACCTAGCAGACAGAGGTAGGAGATGCTGTCAACATCTTGTAAAGCTCAGGACTGTCTCCAACAATAGATGAAAAACTAAAGTTGAGTGAGATCAAGCAACTTCCAAAGAGTACAGTTCTCCACTGGCTGGGATGGAACTCAGACGGAGCTGTGTCTGCCTCAAAATGTGGCCTCCTTAAAAGCCCTAGAAGCAAAGGGGATTTTTTAAAAATTAGTTAAGGTTTTTTGGTTTGGGGTGTGTGCGTGTGTGTGTGTGCATATGCCTCCAAACCTGTGTGGAGGTCAGAGGACAACTGGAAAGAGTTCTTTCCTTCCTCAGAAATCAAACCCAGGTCATCAGGCTTGGGAGAAGATGCTTTACCCTATGAGCCATTTCATAGACCCAAAAGTAGGACAGCAGGTCTTAAAGGCAAGCATGGCTGATGGTAAA
The DNA here is from genome assembly GCF_000622305.1 of Nannospalax galili. Classification (NCBI taxonomy): domain Eukaryota; kingdom Metazoa; phylum Chordata; class Mammalia; order Rodentia; family Spalacidae; genus Nannospalax; species Nannospalax galili. The sequence continues at coordinate 1,135,136 of NW_008360327.1, read as the reverse complement.
AAATGCTAGGCAGCTGGTCTAGCTTCATTTCTGTTTCTGTGCTAAAGCACCCTGACCCGCCTCTTCCCCTAAAAAAGCACTGCAGAGGTGAAAAGAGTTTATCCAGCTTCCAAGTTACAGTCCATCATTTCTGGGAAGCCAAGACAGGAATTCAAGAAGCTAGTCACGCCACATCCACAATCAAGAGCAGAGAGAAATGAATGCACCCATGCTGCCTGCTTGCTTGCTGGTTTGCTTCACTCTTACATAGTTGGGGGCCCAGCCTAGGGAATGATGCTACCCATAGTGAGCTTGGTCTTTCTACATCAATGAACAGTCAAGGCAATCTGCCCACAGACCAACCTGATAAAGACAGTTATTAAATTGAGACTGTCTTCCCAGGTGATTCTAAGTTGTGGCAAGTTGACATTAAAACTAACAATCCCCAGTCCCCCATTATATATTTGTACTTTTTCAGATTTTTCTTTATCAATATGACAAAGACAAGTAGGAAAATAAGAATCTTGGTCCAAATATTTTTCTCCAGCAAGCCAGCTGTGATTGCTGAGATTCTAGTTAGGCTTTCAGATGAAAGCAAGAACCTCAGGTTTCAGGGAGTCTCCCTCCTCCTTGGAGCTTCCTTGACCTGCTTTTCAGTTTCTATCTTTCAAGGACGGCATATAGATTTCCTCTGTCAAGGCAAACCTGACTCCCTTAGCAGGGAGCCCCTCTAACCTTCGTTGACACTATCAGTCTCTCCCCCTTAGGCAGAGGGAAGGGGCTCTCAGGTAGTACCAGCCCATGTGCCTGACTTTCCAGCCCAGGGGGGTTTCAGGAAATTCAGGCAACTGGCACATTTGTTCATCCCAACAGCACTGGCTTTGCCCCAAAGGCTTCTCCTGTTCCCACCACTGCCACCTCACAGCTGTAAGTCTATTAGATTCCCCCAGCCTATATATTCAAAAGACAGGCCTTCTTTATCCTGGGTGGCTCTTCATATTAAGAGGAGTAAGGACCAGCATTAGCAGTATGGTTTCTGGAGTCAGACCTGGGTCCTAACCCTGATTCAACTGCTTCCTGGCCATGGAACCAGCACGCAGCTTCAATACTCTGTACTCAAATGAAACCCAGGTTTCAATAAGATGTGTGTCCCAGCACAGCTTACAGAGTTCAGAACATCAGAGATAAGGGCCTGGGATATAGCAAGTTCCACCTGAGTCAGCACTGCTCCTGTTCTAGGTTGCTTTCAGTTGCCGTGACAAAACACTCTGATAAATACCAACTTGGGGAGGAAAGGGCTTATTTTATTGTACATCTCCCGGGTCCCCATTCATCACTGAGGGAGCCCAAAGTAGAAACCCAGGGCAGGAACCTGGAGGCAGCAGCTAGAGCACAGGCCATGGAAGAGTGCTGCTTACTGCCTTGCTCCCCTGACCCATACTCAGCCTGCTTTCTTACTCAATACAGACCAACTTGCTCAGGGTGGCATTGCCCACAGTGGGCTGGGCCCTCCCACATCACTCAAAAACCAAGAAAATACCCCACAGACATGGCCACAGGCTAGCCCAATGGAGGCAATTCCCCAATTGAGGCTCCCTCTACCCAGGTGTGACAAGTTGACACACCTCTACCCAGGTGTGTAAAGCCATCCAACACTCCTCCCTAGGGCCCAGGCTCCCCACCCTCCCTGTTTTCTAGGACAGTGTCTCAGTGCCACCCGTGCCAGTGGTGTTTTGAGTGTCTACCATGTACCAGGCAGAATGCTTGTGTTGTGTTAGATCCCAGGGCATGGATTTAGAGGGAAGCTTTCTGTTTCACAGGCCCATCCCAGGGAGTAGCATTTACATTCTGAGGACCCCCCGGAGTCAGACGGGGGTTGGGGTCCTCCTTGTTCCTAGTAAAAACCAGGATTTCAGGCCAGCAAATCAGCGGAAGTTGCAAGGGAAGAGCCTAAGGCAGTGGTCTTCAAGCCTGCATGGGAATTAATTAGAGCATCAAGTTTGCCCCGCCCCAGACAAATTAATCCAATGGGGGTGAGGTAAAGCCCACAAGGCAGCGTTTTTAAGCACTCCCCCATCCGTGATCCTGATCTTCACTGTCTTGCTTTCTCTTCTCAAAATCTGGTCCCTGAACCAGCAGGGCAAGCTCCGGTGCTTGTTAGAGAGGAGGCAGCACCTTAGCTGCACCTTAGCCCTGTTCTTACCTCCTGGCTCAGAACCTGAATGTTCTTAAAGTCCTCAGGATGTCAACAAGTACAGCTGGTCTTGCAGGAGCTAGAAGCCACAGAACACAGCCATCACCCCCTGGGGCCTAGGCATGTTGTGGAGAGATTTCTTTGTGGGTCAGGCTGCTAGATTTAGTGAACAAAAATGCAAAACACCCAGTTTCATTTGAACTTCAGATAAAGGCCAAATTACTTTTTTTATATAGATATATCCCATACAGTAAGTGTGATATGCAGATACAAACTCTCCTTCATTGCTTACCTGGAATTCAAATGTAACTGGAGATCCTGTTGTATCTGGGGCCTCTGCCTGTGATATCCAGTGAAGATCCAAAGGCACAGGGAACCCCAGGGAGACAAGAGGGTGTTGTTACTGCAAATCACAGCCAGGTAAGCCAACAGCTGCTAGACTAGCACAGGAGATTAGGCAGCAGCAGGTACAGGTGCAAGGCCCAACCCTTCCAGAAAGCCCTTTGAGGAAGGCATCTCCAACTGAGCTTCCTTGAAAATGAGAGGAGGAGGAACCCACAGGTACCCCCTACCAGGCCAGACCATCCCCCAGAGACACTGAGCCAGGAGCTGGGTGCAGGCAGCAGGCCACCCGAGGTGCCCACCCTGACCCTGGTTTTCACTTTTAATGAGCCATTTTCCAAGGACTTCACAGGCAGACAGCTGGCATTGTTTGAGGCCAGCAGGGGAGTGCTGAGCCGCTATTAATGGGCATGGCTCCCCCTCCTCACTAGTCCACACAGCCCCTTGGGATGAAAGGAGCCCTGATGGAGAGTATGGTGACCCTGGGCACAGTTGCCCTCTCCTGTCCTCTTCTAGGCTGTCAAAATCTGTCTGGATCTGCCTGGAGAATGCCTTCAAGAGTGCTAATTAGAGTGGAGCATGATGTATGTGATTTCCGAAACCAGTTGAGTGGGGGCACTCAGAACACAGCGACCTCTGACTAGAACAGGTGATGGGAGCTGACCTAGAGGGAAACGCAAGCCGCAGGCAACATTTGGAAACTTGCCAAGGTAGGCTGGTACGCAATGCTGAGTTCGGCTCACAGGACTCAAGGACTTTTGAAAATTCAAAACTCCAAAAGGACACAAGGAAATGGCCAACGTCCCCTGTGTCCTGTGAAGTAAGCACAGCAGAAGGGCTGGACTTCTCAACAGAGTGAAGGTCATCCCACAATGACTTATGATGTCCAAGGTCATCTGATTTTCTTCTCTTCCCTTCCCCCAGCTCTGTATGAATGGAAAGTTCACTGTCTGAAGGTTCACTCACTAGTCTGGGGAGCCTCAAAGAAGCTCCCTCCTGTTTAGGGCCTCAGTTTCCTTGTTTGGGGCAAAGTAGGAGGTAAGGAAGTTTGCTGGAAGCTGTGGCCCCCAAACCCATCACCAGCAGGAATGGCAGTTCCTGAAGTGTCTCCAGGGTGGGAAACTCTGCACCCCAGCAGCAGGGTACAGTCTGTAGAGGACAGTGGTCTAGGCCCACTCTGAGACTTGAAGGTCTCACCTTAGCTTCATGCCCCACCCACAGTAGAACTCAAAATGGAAAGAAGTTTGTAGCAACCTGAGACCTGCCCTACGTATGGTGGGTAGACTTTGGAATCCACTTAAGCACTAGAGGCCCCCACCAGGGAGACACTATTCTCGCCTCCACGAACCTTTTGCCCTTTAGGGCAAGAGATGGTCAGATTCACCCTAGCCAAGGCTCCCCATTCTCCCTCCCAGAGGGCTCCCTTCCCAGGAGCCCATACTGCTTGTGAGGCCTCCACAGAATACTCTCCCACTCATTCTTTCCCTCTCTTGCAGATGGAGTAAAGCAGGTATTTTCCAAAGAATGTTACTAAAATTTTTCATGGAAAACAGGGGGGCTGGGGATACAACTCAGTTGGCAGAATGCTTGTCTAGCATGCACAAAGCTCTGGGTTCATCTCTAGCACTGTATAAACTGGACATGGTGACAGACACTTGTAATTCCAGCACTGGGGGTGGGAGGGTAAGGGTGGAGTCAAGAGGATCAGAAATTCAAGATCATCCTCAGCTACACAAGTTCAAGGCCAGCCTGGGATATAGGAACCTTCATTTTAAGAAAAAAGAGGGCTGGGGGAGGGGGGTTGCTGGCTCAGTGGGAAAAGGTGCTGTGACTGGTGTGCACCCATACTTCCATATACAAATAAGTGCACACATACACACTCATACATCAGAGAGGGAGAGGGAGAGAGAGAGAGAGAGAGAGAGAGAGAGAGAGAGAGAGACAGAGACAGAGACAGAGAGAGAGACAGAGAGAGAGGCTTTGAAAGAATGTCCTTGGGGCTAGAGAGATGGCTCTGTGGTTAAGAGCATTGGCTGCTCTTTCAGAGGACCCAGGATCAAATCCCAGCACCCACATGGTGGCTAACAACCATCTATAACTCCAGTTCCAGGGGACCTGATACCATGCTCTCTTCTGACTTCCACGGGCATTGCACGACACGGGTACACTTACATACATGCAGACAATACATTCATACACATAAAATAAAAAATAATAAATATATTTTTTAAAAGAATGCCCTTTTCTCTATGTGGGGCTTAAGAAAAGGGGTTCACTGAAGTCAAAGAAGTCTAGACATGAGTATCTGAGGACCCAGACTCCTCCTGCAGAAGACAGCAGGGTATGGAGGGTTTTAAAACAAGCAAGATATTTCTATGTTACTTAAGCAAATGCCAGACCTCCCTAAGCCTTGGTTTCTCCCTCCATTAAGCAGGGTATATCCATCTATCCATTAAAGCCAGTTGCTGTTAGACTTGGCTGAAATAACTGTGAACATGTTTGGTCCACTGGAGACAATAAATGCAGCCTTTCCAGAAGGTTTGGCTAAAGCACTGTCCCCAAATGGATATCACATTGAAGTCAAGGCCAGCTCTAGGACAGTACCTAGCTTTTTGACCCATCGCCCTTGGCTAGCTGACTCAAACTTAATTCCAGCAGTGAGATATTTCTCCAGATGTTCTGTGTCTCCTGCCCCCAGTACCTGCAGTCCTGCCCTGAGGATGCCAGAGGTGCAGAGCATGCTTACAAACACACAGATGCATGATGGGTGTTATTAACCAGTTGGCTAGGCTCCTCCCAAGTGGCAGCCACAAACCAAGCTTTATGCACAAATCTCAGTTAATCCCAAGGCACTGCGATGCTAGCATGGACCATACCATCTCCATTTAACAGGTCTTGCAGTTACTGAGGTGAAAGATGGTAGCTGCCAGCATGTCAGTGGCTCTCAATCTAAAGAGAAACATGAAACATCCAGATTCCTGGGTCACACCCTAGACAGTCTGATCTCATTGGCCTGAGTGGGCCCCTGGAAAGAGCATTTTAAAATCTATTGAAACTGGTAGTGCATGCCTTTAGTTCCAGCACTTGAGAGGCATAAATAGGTAGATCTCTGTGAATTGAAGCCAGCCTGGTCTACATAGCTCCAGGTCAACTGGGGCTACTGGGAGACCTGGTCAAAAAAAAAAAGAATTTTGAAAGCTACTAGGGCAAGTCTAATGGGTTGACATACTTAACTCTTTGTTTAGCAATCCTTTCCAACTTCCAAGGACTCATGCTTCCCTCCCAACAATTGCCCGGGGTAGGGGTGGGGGGTTCCACTTAAGTGCCTGTACAGTAGCACCAAACTCCAGCCTCTTTAGCACTGCACACATGTGCACTCAGCCATAAGGTTTTCAGGCCCCCAAGGCATTTAGGGGTAACCGTGGGCCAGGGGTGTACTTCTCGCCACCAGTGGAGGCCCAATTCTTTGTCTTCTACTCTCTGTCCCATCCTATTGATACCAGGCTTTCTTTATAATCCCCACCAGACTGGCCTGGGGCCCCGGTCCTGCATGTACCCACACTTACCCACCTCCTCCAGGTGACTCATCTGTACTATAGGCCCACTCACCCACTTGATCTTCAGTCAGTCAGATTCTGGAGAGGCCCTTTTGGCCTGCTTCCAGCAGCCTCCCAGCTCTGCTCTGCCCAGGTCTTGGACAAACACAAACATGTCAGGTAGGCCAAACCTCAGACTCCCTTTGCTTCAGTTTAGCCTAGGCAAACTCAACACTGAGTTACACTTGAGTTACACTTGAGATACACTTGAGATACACTTGAGATACAGTCAATGTTGTGTATTTATTTGCCTGACCTTGGCCCTGCTGCATAGACAGCCCCTGCCCAGGGACAGCATCTGGGGTTTGTCTAGTCCTGTTCCCATCCCTCTAGCACCCTCCATTGTCCCTATTTGTTCTAGAATTTAAAAAGCTCACCCCTGAAGTGGGGGATGCTCCAGTACTAGGAGAAGGTAGCCAATTGCTGAACCCCCTCCCCTACAAAAGGCTCAGCCCTTACCCAGGCTGGGCCCCACAGTCACTGAGCCCTGATATGAAGGGAAACAAACTCTCCTAAGCAAGGGCCTTCTACCCATAGGCCAAGGGCACAAGTCCCTGTCTGGCCTCTCTCCTAGCAGCCAAGCCCAGGGGCTCAGGATGCTGGGTAGGTACTGATCCCCCAGCCTGTCAGTGTAAGACCTAGTTGGCATGTTCTTTCAATAGAGAGAAGATGAAAGAGGTAGACACTCTTTCATTCATTCTGATGGGAGGGGGTTGGGAGTAAAAGCAAGCCCTCTGCAGCTACACTGTGTAAGTTCAGATCCTGTGTTGGGTCATTTGAGTATGACCTTTGGCTAGCTGCTCACCTCTTGTGCCTCAGTTTCCCAATCTGTTCACTTAGCAGTATGCCTTGCATATAGAAGGCATTTAACACATTTTAGCTATTGCTGTGAACTTGGCACTGTGGGGAGGCATAGAGCTAAGTGTGTATTTCATAGATGTTTCTATGATCAAAAGGAAAGACTCATAGTACAGGCAACAACACAGAGGGATCGTTATATCATAGAACATAAAAAGGACTCCAAACATAATGTACAATATAACACACTTTGAATGAGGCCCAAAACAGCACAAAACATGCTTTTTAGGAACAGACACAGATGCAGTGAAACTACATACAAAGAACAGCACTACAACAACTACAGGCTTAAGCAAGATGGCTCCCTTGGGTAGGAAGACCTTAGGTGGGTTCAGGCAGGATCACATATTTGAATATAAAATTTTATCAAATCCTTATTTTGGATGATGGGCTATTGGGTGGTTGTGAAATTCATAAGTGTAACTAAGATAATTAAATAAAAATAGACATGTAAGGGCCAGCAGAAAGAATGTCATGGACCAAAGATGGCGATTAAACCACTTCAAATGCCAATGGTCCACAGTAAGAAATACAGAAAACATCCTAAGCACCTAGTGCAGGCTCCAAACTGCTCAAGACTTGATCTACAGTGGCTTATAGGATAAAAAAAATATCCCCAGGGTTTTGGAGATAGCTCAGTGGGTAAAAGTACTTGGTGTGAAGCATGAGGATCTGAGTTCAAATCCCCCCAAACCCACATAAAGCCAGGTGAGGTAGCATACATCTGTGATCCTAACACTCCTACAGCAAGATGGCAGGTGGATGCAGACAGAAGACTCTCAAGAACTTGAAGGCCAGCTAACCTGGGATACACAACAGCAAACAAGAGACCCTGCCTCAAACTAGGTGAAAGGTGAAGAAGGCTGTCCTTTGACCTCCACACGTGTGCTGTGGCATACTCATATGCACACACACACACACACACACACACACACACACACACAAAATCCTTCCTTCCTGGAGCTCACATGCTGGCATAAGGAAACAAAAAGTGTTGCCATGTAGTGTTATTTAGAGAAATGAAGACAATTTCAGAGATAGGAGCTTCATTAAAAAGATGACATTCAAGCAAAGACATGAAGAGGGGGAAGGAGGGACCACATAGATTTCCCTGCCAAGCCAGATGGGAACCATCTAAGGCACAGGCCCCTGACCGGAGCTGAAGACTAGAGGCAGCCTGTGAGCTGCAGAAGTGGGTGGACAGGTCAGGTGGGAAGATAGAGTCAGAGTCAGGTCATCTGGCTTGTGCTCTGAGTGACAAAGGAGCAAGCAACTGGATAAATACTCATGGATACTGCTGGCTGCTGCCTTGACAATGGGAGGCTGGAGCAGAAGCTGGATGCCAATCCAGAGGCTGCTGTAATAATCCAGGTGACAGGTGACGGTGGGGAGGTGGACATGGCCAAGCCCTGGATGTCATCATAATGCGCTGCAGCTCTCCAGTGGCTTCCAGTCAGCAGCGAAGCCCAGTGACAAATCCAAATAGCCTCAGTAGGAAAGCTCCCATCAGCTTGGCATCAGGACAAGTTCAGCAGGCATCTCCTACATCCTTCCTTATCCCATGCCACCCTGAAGGACCCCTGCCAGCTGTGGGAAGTGTGCTGGCAGCCAACCCTGCACCTCAGACCCCAGCTTCAGTGGCCGCCACATTTGAATTGTGTTCGTCCCCAAATGTCCCTGAGGCTAGCCTGATCAGAAACACTGGCCATCTGTACAGTCAGAGGGGTGACAGTTCTTCCCTGCCCAGGGTCTGCCAGCCCCTGGATTTCCTCCTCAAGCTCCAATCATTCCCTGGGGTCCTCATTATAGCCTCCACATAGTCACAGTGCTAGAGCCCAGGGAGACCTTTAATCATGCCTCTGTGCCTCCCATTGACAGCCCCAGGAGAAACCACTGCTGCCAGAGTCCTACCCCCAGGGGATGCTGTAATGGGTCTGTGGCCCAGCTTGGCATCAGTTTTCTCAAAGACCCATATGGGTCTGAGACCCATAGCTCAAGTGCCTGCTCTAGCTCCCTGCCTCCACCCATTGGGGTACAGCATGCTTCAAGCCTCTCTCCAGCCACTCCCTCTCCCAGGCAAAGCCCTAGTTGTAGTCTTTTCCACCGAGGTGCAGCCCTTCCTCAGAGTCTGATCAGCAGTGAGCTGAGCTGACTGCACCCATGCAGGCCAAATGTGCCAGCTAGGGTATGTGCCACCTAACTCACACCATAAGCTAGGAACCATAGACTTTCTGCAGAGTCATCCCAAAGGATTAGAGAGAGGTTTGGATACCCAGGACCCACTGCTTGCAGAGGCCCCAGGGCTTCTTCCAAGCCAGAAAAGCCCTGAGGCTCATCTCTACTTAATCAGGGTTACACTAGATGCTCCCAGACCCAGCTCCTCCCCACTTTGTTCCTTTAGGACTAAGACTTGGAATGCAATTTTATTAGATTTTTCCTAGGTGAAAATGGTGTTGGGCTGGGGGTGGGGAAGCTGGATGGAGTGTGATTTACACCTACCCAGCGTCCTCACACTTCTCAAGGGCAGCCAGAGTCAGAGTCTGCAGCCTGCTTGCAGAGCCCCTACAGCTGGGCTGAATGCACAGAATACACTCAGATCTGGCCCTGCACAGAGCAGCATCTCCACCTCTGCACCCTGCATCTGACTTTAGGTGCTGAAAGCCCTCTGGACCAGAATTCTGAGAAGCATACTGATGTCCATTAAGTTCTGACAAACATGCCACTCAAAGGAATGTCCTGAATTGCCCAAAGCATTCTCATCTGCTCAGACTGCACTGTTCAAACTTCTCTTTGCTCCCAAGAGCTACTTTCAAATCCCCTACCCCAGTTCCATTTCCATACCACCATCTCTGTACTGCAAACAAGAGTGGCCGCTTATGTCTTGCCCTTCTTAGAGAGAATGCCCTCCACTGGGTAACTTACCAATGCACTTCATTTGCCTAAAGGCCCCTCTAAGCCCTCAGCAAGACCACGTGTGACCTCAGCCCTACTGACAGTTTGGGTGTCTTTGTAGGTGGAGTAAGAGGGGAGCTGTCACATACACTGGAGGCCTCTGAGCACTCCATACTCCATGCCTGGAGTACTCCCCATCCCGACCCCCAGTGCCTGACAATCGAAAAATGTCTGCAGACATCAACAAATGTCCCCTAGGGGAAGATACCCTAGCCTTGGCTGAGAAGCACTGTGCTGTAGCCATGTGACTGGGCCCAGCTAAAGGACAAAGCTATGTCAGGGCTTTGGAGCGTTTAGTGAGTAGTCAGGATGCAAGGTCTGTCAGGAGTTCCACCCTCTCTCTCTGGGCTCAGTGACATCCTCATGCCATTATTTGCTCAGAGTTGGCATGGTGCTAAGCATCTTGCCTGGGTTTTCCTCTACAATCCTCACAATGTTCCTCTGGAGAAGGGAGGGATCTTTCCTATTTCACAGATGGAAAAGTAAACTTGGAGAAAGTAGGAGGCTTGCTCAGGAAAACTTGGCAGAATGAGGCAAGTTGGCTCCACAGACTATGGGCTAACCTACAGGTTCTGCTTTCCCTTCCTAAAAGCCAGGAGTCACCTCTGAAGTCCTCGGAAGTTCTATGATTTTGCCATTCAGGTAATGATGCTGCTACGAAGCAGGTGTTCACTGGAGGTGCTGTGTTCCCTCCTTCTCAACACAGCTTGCCCACACTTCTTTCACTCAGTGAGTTCGCTCCTGCTGCATTCTGTGTTCTGTACTGGGATCTGTGGGCCTAGCTATCACAGGGACACAGAGTTTACACTCTAACAAAGGGGAGATGGTAAGTAGCCTGTGAAATATTTATTAAAAGCCATGAAGCTATGATCTATATGTCTGTCCCCCCAACCCCCAAATTCCTAATCCCCCAAGTGATGGTATTAGGAGGTGTATTAGTTACATTTCTGTTGCTGTGATAAAGCACCATGATCAAGGTAACTTATACAAGGAAGAGTTTATTTGGGCCTCTGGTTTCAGAGGGATAAGAGTCTATCATGATGGGAAAACATGACAACAGAAGCTGGAGCTGAGTGCTCACAGACAGGCACAGAAAGAAGAGAGAGACAGACTGACAGTGGGCAAAGCTAAGAACTCTCAAAACCTACCCCCAGTGACATGCTTCTTCTAGCAAGGCCAGACCTCCTAAACCTCCCAAAACAGTGGGACAAGTATTCAGATACTTGGAGCCTCTGGGGGACATTCTCATTCAAACCACCACAGGAAGTCAGGACTTTGGGGGTGATTACATCATGAGGGCAGAACCCTCCTTCATGGGACTAGTGCTCTCAAGGAAGGTTCCAGTGAGTTACCTCCAGGACACCATGTGAGAATCCAGCAAGAAGTCACCTATGAAGGAAGTGGACATCTGATCTACTGGCACCTTGACTTTGAATTTCTCAGCCTTCAGAATGTGAACACTGAATTTCTATAGTTTATAAGACAGGGCTAAGTACTAATGTGATGAGATTCCCAGGACATATGGATAAGGAGATAAAGTACATTGCAGTGTAGAATATATAGTAGGTTATGATTTAGGACATTTTCTTCTTTTCTTTTTCTTTCTTTTCTTTTTTCTTTTTTTTTTTTTTCCAGACAGGGTCTCTCTATGTATCCCTGGCTGACTGGGACTCATTATATAAATGAAGCTGGCCTCCAACTTGCAGTGATCCTCTTGTCTCTGCCTCTGGAGTTCTAGGATTACAGGCATGAGTCAAGACACCTGGCTCAGTAGCAGTAGTATGTTATCATAAAGTGAAA
>NW_008360327.1:1085219-1123387 GCF_000622305.1 Nannospalax galili | reverse complement strand
ATATATATATATATATAGTCAAATCTCTGTGTTTTAGCACAAGAAAATATTGGAAGAATACAACAAAACCTACTATTTTGGCATCTTGCTACAGCAAATGGCCTAAGTCCTTTGACAATGCTGAGATTCATGCAATAGGACCTAAAGTACCCCAGAGAGTGGGAGAAGCAACGGCTGTGGTGTTCTCTGATAGGTGCATCAGAGAACCTGGGGAAGGAGAGATGCTACAGCCCTGAGAGAGTATGCATAGCCCTAGGTAGGGAGGCACTGATGTTCTAGAAGCCAAATGAGAAGAGGATGCAAGAGGAGGCTGAGGAGGTAGGCAGGAGCTCATGGGCTTGGTGACAATCTCCACCTCTATCCAAAGGCAACAGGGGCCTGTGGCAGTTCCACCAGGAAGCTGCACAGTGGGAAAACCACACTGGTAATGGTATGCATGGGATGAGGAGGCCTGCTGGGCCACTAGGGAAGGTAGCAGTGGTCTGAATGGCATGAAGACATTGAGACTTCAGAGGAGTGCAGGCTCATGAGGGGCACTGAGGGGGTTGCAGGGAGTGTGGTAAGCTGAAGCTGGGACAGCTAGGCTGTCTCCTGCAAGAGTTGGTTCCAGAGTGTGGGATTACATCAGGAGTTCCTGTTGAGCACACAGAGTTTAAAGGGAGGCTGTGCATGATGGCGTCAGGTTGCTGGACTGATGGATCTACTAAATGATTAGTGGATCTACTAACTGGCCAAGATGAAACTCACTTTAAGGGCCCAGAATCAGACACTCCCTGGACAGGAACAGGCCCACAGTAGTGAAGACACCTGTATTGCAGCAAGGCCTTGGGAAGAACCCGGACAATGAAAATGTAAGTTATTATTACAACTACCACCTGGGATCTGACAAGATCACAGTCAAGGGTGGGGCCATGGCTTCCTGTAGTACATTCTAAATGGGCTCTGGGTGGCAGTTGGCTGTTGCATTGATTCTTATTCACTCAGAAGCTAAATCACAGCACTAATGTGAAGTGTGTATGAAATATCCCTTTTTTATGCACTATCGAGGAAAGAGCTTTACCATCTAAGCCAAATGGATGTGCTCACAAGTGAGGGGAGTGTGCACGTGGCTGCATCAGAGTTTAAGCTTGTGCTGCAGAAAGCACTCTTCCACCCAGGAGCCAGGACATACCAGCATGACCAGGTTCACACTGCAGCATCAGATGTTCACTCAGGGCCTTGGGGTTCAAACACTCCTTCACACCATAAGATACTCCTAGAATCACAGAGTGCCACCACGGAAAGGCACCAGGTCATGCAGTCATCCTGAGACAAACCCAGGCCAAAGCTGCTGCTACTACTAGACTTGAGGCCTGTCAGTCTCCACTGAAATCATGAAACAAAACAGCAAAGACTTTCCAACGGCCCCGGCAAGGGACACTGTACTTTGCCAAGTTTTTTTTTTTGTGTGTGTGTGTGTGCATGTGGTGTGTGTGTGCACACTACTGGGAAGCTAAGGAGCTGGAGCAACAGAGTGACTTGGAGAACATGGGACAGAGGTCTGAGAACAAAGTTTATTATCTACTTGTTATTTCACTTTGCATTCCTGTTGCTGTGATAAAATACCATAATCAAAAGTAAGGAAGGAAGGGAAGGGTTTATTTTATCTCTTATTTTACAGTTCTTCATTGAGGAAAGTCATGGCAGTAGTTCAAGGTAAGAACTTTGAGGCAGGAATGGAAGCGGAGACCGCAGAGGAAAGCTGCTCACTGGCTTGCTTCTCTGGCTTGCTCAGCTACTTTTCTTATACAGTTCAGGGCCACCTGCCCAGGAAATGGCACCACCCACAGTGTGCCGGGCCCCTCCTACATCAACCAGCAACTAAGAAAATGTCCCCCAGACATGCTCACCATCCACTCTGACAGAAGAAATTCCACAGTTGAAGTCCTTCTTCCCAGGGGGGCACTGCTTTGTACCAAGTTGATAAAAAAAAACTATCCAATACACTTGCATATAGATAATGTATACCCTGTTTACTTCTAGTGATGATTTGGGCTGCTTTAAGTTAAATGCATAGAAACAAATAGTTCAGACCGAAGAGAAAAACTGGAAATGATCCAAGTATCCCTCTATTGGGAACTGGTTCAACAGACTTGGTGCATGCATACTATGGTGGAATACCGCACAGCTATAAAAAGAACCTAGAGAAGTGCTGTGAGGACTAATATGGAGAGATTTCCCAGACATTCAATTAAGGAAAATTAAAAAAAAAAAGGTGCTGGGTGCTGTATGATGTATACATACAGCTATATTTTGTACAGGAAAAATGAAAACCAGGAATATGTATTCAAATTTCTGAATTTTAATAGCACCTGGAAATACTACAGGAATAAATAAAAAAATGCCGGTCATAATCTATGAGGCCCGCAGGAACAGGAATGGGGTGAAAAGAGACAGACATAAGGGAAATGCCAGTATACCTTTGTATGGTGCGACATTTTTTATGTTTTGTGGTTGTGTTGTTGTTGTTGTTGGAAACATGATCTCACTATGTGGTCCAGGCTGGCCTCAAATTCATAGTCTTCTTGCCTCTGTCTTCTCAATGCTGGGGTCATACACAGCATCATTATGCCTGGCCCAGCATTTTGATTTTGAACCATAACTCTAACTCAATTAAACACAAGAGGAGATGGAAAATTACTGCAGGTGAAAAAGTCAAAACTCTTTCCTTTCTGCCTTTTTGGAAGAATGGATGTTAAGTCATGGCAAAGAACTCACTCACATCAGGTCAGAAAGGAGTGAGTCACCATTGTCTGGCCAAGGAGGAGGCAGGGAGCAGAGTGGAAAAGGAGCCGTCTGCTCAGGCTGGGCATGGTGGCCTAGCCTCCCCTGCCTTTCCTCTGGAGGGATCAGGAAGGGTCATTGGCCTGGGGCCTGCACCAAGCCAGCTCCAGGCCTGTGGTTCTCTACATAGCTAGGCTCACATCTGCTCATGACCACACCTGGTTCATCAAGCTCCTGGTAATGGCTCCAGGAGCACCCAAACAGCACTAAACACATGTTTAAATTCTCAAGGACTCCCTACTTAGCACAATCTACCCTCTGCCTCTTCCCTGCCTGGGGCCTCTTCACTGTGTTTCCAGTCTCCACCCTGACAACAAGTTCAGGGCAAGGCCTTCTAAGGATGGAGACTTCAGTTGTGTGAGTACTTCCCCCACCCCACAGCCCCTTGCCTAAACCTCCAGGACACCAAACAGCAAGCCTTAGATCTTAATGCATTGCCCAGATGTATATCAATGAGTTAAATTAATTCTACCCAATTAATAAATTATATTCATATTATAGAAAGCCATATTATAAACAATTAGAGCTAAATGTGAAGGCAGTTTTTAATTTAATTAAGCAAAAATGCAAGCCATGAAATGTAGCTAGACCCGTATTTGCTTAATGTGGAAGTTTTTTGTCTAGGTCCACGATATAAACAGAAACAGAGAGTGATATGGATGTGAGTGTGGATGTAGTAACCCCAAACTTGTTGACCACATGACCTTTGATGGTTCAGGAGGGACCCAGTTTCTTCATTCAGTTGAACATCTTGATGTGATTTTAATTTTCCTGCCTTATTCCTTTTGTAACCTGAACAAAGAGTTTCCTGATTGACAACATGCATTCTACATACTGCTGGGCTGACCTTAAGGCAAAGGTTCAGGGGAGAATTCCTCTCTCAACCCTGTCCCTTCCATCTGAGGGGACCTGAAGTCCAGAGGGGCCATGTGACTTTCATCCTCTGCACTCTAGAGTGAATTCACAGCAAAGCTGGGCTGAGAACTTTCTCCAGACTCACAGTCCCATGTTCTTTCCCTTACTCTCTTGAGGCCTTCAGTCAGGATCACAGTGTGGGTTTCGTTTTTAAGCTGATAGAGAAGTTGGAGAATGTTGGCAAAGAGAGTAATGGAGAGGGAGGGAGGGAGGGAAGGAGGGAGGGAGGGCAAGAAGAAAGGAAGAAAAAAGAGGGAAGGAGATAAAGGATGGAGGGAAGAAAGAAAGAAAAGGAAAGAAAAAGAAAACGAGTAAATCTGGCACGCCAGGGCTCATTACATGACTACAGGTCAATCCCACCATTTCCTAAACATCAGCTCTTGACTGATGGAAGATCCCAAACAGTGTTCATTTAAAGATGAACCATTAACTGTAAATCAAAGCCCAGAGTGAGCACTGAGTTACGGATACATTGGAGTGAATGGGTCAGTGCATGGTTGCTGGCAGCCCCAGTGGTCACCTAACTGTTAGCCAAAAGGTGGGAAGAAGATAATAGCCACTGACTCCAGAGGTGGCTGGGGGAGGCTTCCTCAAAGATTGTCTCTCTAACAAAAAATAATTGCCTGGGTCTCCCAAAAGGCAGCTAAAAGGGCAGGATGCACATTAAGCAATTAACAAGCATTGTTAACCCTTTGGCTCCACTGGGCATGAAGCCTGGCTGACAGGCACGACAGTGCCACCTCTTCCATGTGCTCCAGGCTTTGCAACATGGGAAGGTTTTTGCTCTGCTTCCTGCTGAATCCCCTGTGTGCTGCTGCTTGTATGTTTGCCTTTATTTTTGAGTTGCTTGTGCAACTCGCTCAATTTGAAAGACAGAGCAAGGCACACCACACTGCCAGGGGCTGTTGGGCCAAGAACATAGGTACTAATGCTTCTCTTCTCTGTCCATGATGTGGGTGGGCAAATTTTTGCCACTCTGAGATCTTTGTCTTCTGTCTGCAGTTTGGGGCGAGGGATGCGTAAGTGAATGTACATAGGGCTGCATTTTTTTTTTTTTTGGTCCTTTTGTAGCAGGGTCTCCCTGTAGCCCCAGCTGTCCTGAAACTCACTATGTAGAACACGCTGGCCTTGAACTCACAGGGATCTGCCTCTGCCTCCTGAGTGCTGGGATTAAAGGAGTGCGCCACCACGCCTGGCATAAGGCTGCTTTTTAATGTTTAATTCTTTGTACTTCTTGAAGTGCCTATGGGCACACTGCCCATCAAACTCTCTCTTTGCAGTTAAAGGGTGTTCATTCCTTCTGGTTCATGGGGAAGGAAACTCAGGCCTGGGGAGGCCTATACCTTTCAGTGCAGAGACAGAGGTTGTTAAGGGTCCTGGAGCCAATAGCCCTCTCTATCTCAGCTCACTGTGTCCTCACCATGACGCCAGAAGAGAGACATAGTCACCCATCTTACACTTGAGAACACACAGGCTCAGAAGACTGTCACCTGCCTCATGTAGCACAGCCAAAAGGCTCTGTGGTTTCCAGGCAAGTTCACAAGTGCAGCTCACTTTGGGCTGGGTGCTGAGAAAGTGTCATCCCAAAATATCAATACTAACAATAGTTCCCACTTCATGAGTTCAGCTCTGTCCACCCAGGACTCCTGAGGCTAGGGAGTCTGGCATGGCTGTAAATCTAGAAATGGGCCAGGGCACCAAGTACACCTTGTGGTGGTTTACCCACCCCAGCACTGCTCTCTCCTATGGCCTTTCTTTCATTTCTGCTGTGCAAATCAAAGGACAGTGTGGGCCTGTAGTGGCCAGTGCTATTGACACCTGATTAGTCCTCCATGAGCCAGGAGTCGGTGCTCTGAGGAGCTCTCACCCCCAGAAATCCAGACAGCTTCCTGGGCACCTTACCTCCTTTCATCTCTACTTAAACCACCTTGTCCCTTTCTCAGTGTTTTTGTCCTTCCATTCTCTACTCAATCTTCAGGAGGGGTGTGATGATGAGAAACCTCTCCCCACAATGGCGGGGGTATATGAGTCAAACCTCATTGCTATGTCAGTGACTTAGAGAGGGTAGGAGGGACTGTGGACAGATGGTTAATTATAAACTTTCTTAGGAAACAAAGGGAGACAGAGTGAAGAAAAGGATGGAAGAGACCGGGAGGGCTAGGCAAGGGACCATCGACCCTACTCCACACAGGAAGGGCTTGGGTGTTCAAGTCCTATGATGACTCAATGCACACAGGTTTATGAGCTGGGCTGCAGGACTGGGGTGTGTGGAGGAAAGAGGCAGGGATGGTACTCCAGCTGAGAGATCCCTGTCAGCAGAGGTATGGGGCTCCCAGGCCAGACCACCCAGCTAAGAGCAGTCCCAGCTTACTCTAAATCTAAATCATTTATTTCCTTAAGGGCAGAATGGTTTTACCAGTTTCATAGCCTATTCTAATTGCAACTCCCAACTCCATCATGAACAAGAAATTGACCACTTCTGTAGGACAGTGTGTGACACCCACTGATTAATATCCTCTGGGTAGTACCCTATACATAGGGCCATACAGACAGTGTTGGTTGGCACCGTGTCACAGAGCCAGGCAGCACAAGCCTGCAAGCAAATGTGTGCAGATTAAAGAGTTTAAGAAAATGGTATCAAATAAACACACGACTTAACCATTGGTCCTTGGCTTCATACTAGACAAAGTCGTTCGGCATTCCTGTGAGGTACAGGGGAGGTGATGTGAATGCCATTTTACAGATGGGAAGACTGAAGCCCAGAAAGTTTGAATGATTGCTCAATGACTGTTAGTAAACAGAAACAGCTCTGGACCCACGTGTGACCTACTCTCATTTTTCTTTTTTTTTTAAATAAAAATCACTTTATTACAATCAACTCAGAAACAGAAACATCACACAGCTACATCAACGTAACTACTTAAACAAAAATTTGCTGCATTACAACCTCTATACACTTCAGGGAACTTCCATACAGCTAGGATGGCTAGTTTGAAGCCATGGAGTTTGTAGCCTCCCAAAACGTGCTCCCACCTGGAGATCAGCAGTCTTAGCATTCTACCACTTGCATTCAAGCCTCTTCACTTTAACTAAAAGTAAGTTTCGAGGTCTTCTTTTCACTTTCGTTGGATGAGACCTGTTACTGTCTACAATAATTGCAAACAACAATGAATTTCAACATCATTTTCTTCATCTAATCCATGCTAGTTGAAATTCCTGGTTTCCAATGAACTAAAAAGTTACTGTTCAGAGTGCTGAATGTTGCTATCATAAGAACCCTAAAAGGGGGGCTGGAGAAATGGCTCAGCAGTTAAGAGAACTGACTGCTCTTGCAGAGGACCCGGGTTCAATTCCCAGCACCAACATGATGGCTATGACCTGTCCTTAACTCCAGTTCCAGGGGAATCCGAAACCCTCTTCTGCAGCATTGCACGGCACGGGTGCACTCACATACATACGGGCAATACACTCATATGCATAAAATAAAAATTTAAAAAAATTTTTTTAAAAAGGATTTTATACTTTCACAATAGTAATTTTATTTTTATGCAAGAATCTACCACAAAAAGGGAAAAAAACTGCGAGAGCTAAAACTAGGAAAACAACTAGCTTTATCATATCCCCTTCCATGACATGTGTGTCCTCTTCCTGCATCCACTCTTGCTCATCACCTAATGTTACTTTCTTGTTCCTTTTTCTAAAATTTTTTATGTGTATGAATGTTCTGCCTGCATGTAAGTGCACCTGTGCATGCAATACACATTGAGGCCAGAGAGGGCATAGGATCCCCTGGAACTGGAGTTACAGATAGGCATTAGGTGCCATGTGGGTACTAGGACTCAAACCTGGGCTCTCTGCAAGAGCAGCCAGTGCTCTCAGTCCTTTTCTACATGTTTTTACTTCTGTCAGGACAGGGTCTCACTAAGTTACCCAGGATAATCTTGAATGTGACACTTTATAGTCAAGCAGATCTTAAATTTGTAATACTTCTGTCTTAGCCTCCCAAATTATAGGCCTGAGTCATCAGGCCCAGCTTCCTCCAATTATTGAAGTATACAGACATACCCCAAATAAACAATAATAAATCCCCATGTACCGATTACCAGTCACAAACCAACTGCAATGATGTTCTGCTTTTGCTGTATCTCTGTATCTAGTCTCCTTTTCTCTGACACCTATTAAAAAATCCAGGTGAGATGGCTGGAGAGATAGCTCAACCGGGAAAATGCTTACTTGGGCAAACACGAGAACCTGAGTTCATATCTCCAACACCCACTTAAAAAGCTAGGCTTAGCTGCACACATCTATAATTACAGAATTGGGGAGATGAAGACAGCAAGATTCCTGGAGCTTGCTTGCCAGCCAGTCTAGCTGAATCCATGAGTTCCAAGCTTAGTGAGAAACCCTGTCTCAAATAAATAAATAAGACAGATAGTGACTAAGGAAGACACCTGACATTGAGCTCTGGCCTCCACATGTGCATGCACACACATGCACACACACAAATGAATACACATACACATATCCCCCACACACAAAATCTCTGACATCACATCATGTTAAGAGTTTCTGGATGTAACACTGCCACAATATTACACACCCTAAAAAACTAACAGCAGTTATTTAATGCCCAACCCAGTCTATATTTAATCTCTCAAATTTCTTGAACATGTCCCTCTACAGTTAAGTCAGATTGGATCAGGATTCAGACAACACAACAGATTGCATTTTGTTGGCGTGTGTCCTCAAATCCATTAATCTATATAATCCTGTTCATTCCCTTTCTCCCCTTGACATCATTCATGCTAAAGACATTAGGGCATTGTCCTGAGGAATATCTCCTGGTCTGGACCTAGTGACAGTGGCATTTTACCTACTCCTCTGGCCCCCCATATGGAGCAGTAGTTAGAGTCACAGCGTGATCAGGGCAGGCTCAGTTACATGACAAGGACACACCCTAGATAGCTTCCCTTTCTTGCTCCATCTGAGCTACCCAATTTTCAGCAAAGCTGTTACTACCTCATGGGTCTGGAGAGTGAGAGACAAATCTCTTTGATCAACTGGTTTTTCCCTGTGTCTCTAAAATCATAGAACATTCTAGAATTCTTTCCTAGCCTGCCTCTTGGCCACCACACACAAGTGGGAGACTTCATGTTCCCTTCTGGCTAGGCCCTCCCAAGGAGTCCATGGGAGGGAGTCCAAGCTGAAGCCTCCGGGATTGTCCTTTCTTATCTCAGGAGACAAGTCAGGATCTCAAGGAGAGCAACAACACAGAGTTGAACATGATAAATATGCATCCAAAAATTTTAAAAACCAAATTACACAAATCAAGCTTATTCTGAGAGGCTCATATTACCGGGGGTCTCTAGTGCGCCAATCAGCATAATTAAATAGGAAGATCTCTCCGGAATTGATTGTGCATTTCATGTTTTTTTCTCATCTGAGGGCCATTTCACTGAGATGATTTTAAGCTAATAAGAACCCCCAAATTAGAAACTAATTAAGGAGATGGAAAATACAAATGTATTTGTTTTTAGTCAGGCACTATTTTTATCAGAAGAATCATGAAAAATTAAAGTTGTTAAATGCACTTATGAAGGTTGCCAGTCAAGGACAATGTGGCTTTCTGCCTCTCTCTGCTGCAAACTTGAGGTGACACATGGGCATCTGCTCCCTGTGGATCCCCAGGAAGCACTTCAGACACTGCTTTTGCAGAGGAGAGCAGTGCACCACAAACGTGGGAAGGAGAGGACATGGCTGTAGCTTTCACCAGTCTTGGGCCATGAGAGTCACTACTGAGCCTCCTTGTTTCAAGGCGTACATCTACCTCACCACGGAGTAAAATTACTGCTGCACACTCTTACACTCATTTAATGATGGGAGACATTAGATTAGGGAAAGTTAAAAGGAGCTACTTGCTGGAGTGGAGTTGGAGCCTCCAGTCTAGAGTGACACACACTCTACCACAGTGAGCATCAGAGGTCCCTTACTCCACTGCACACCATTCAGTGTGCCCAAGCTGGAGAGCATGGTGTGCCAAGGGTTTGGGGAGTTTCCATTTGCTTTAGGCTTCAACCTGGTTCTTGAATGGTGCATGCCCAGCTACTCTCCACTGTACCCACCTATACCTCCTGATCCCATTCCCTCCATCCCAAGCAGGACACTGATGTGCCTGCAGCCCCCTTCCCTCACACAATAATACTTCTCAGGCCCACATTAGAGAAGCAGGACATACAGGCCTCCCTCAGATCTGAGGCCTTGCTCTGTAAGGAAGGACAGTTTGTGAATGTCCATGATAATCTGAGTGGATCCAAACACTAGGGACCTGACTAGAGAGCCCACCTTTCTGGTCAAGGAAAAATGAAGACATCATGGACACCTGCCATCAACTCTAACCTTCTCCCTTCTCCCAGAGGAAACTGCAGGGAGGGGTTCCTCAGATGTGCACACCCTAGGTGGAGCACCTGGTAGGAGCACTCCACCAAAAGGGTAATTCCCAGAACACAACCTGATGACAGAGGTTCGAAATCAGGGACACCTTATGAATCAAGGTAGCCACCTCAACTCAGTTCCCATGCCAGACAGGCCCCCTGGGGAATCCAGGGTCTCATAAACACTTGCTGACTTTGTAAGTCTTCCACACACAGGCACTCACGAGTCTCAGAAAAATCCCAGAAGGCAAGAAGTATTTAAAGCATCCTTTGGATGGGGCTGAGCATAGGGGAACTTGACCTTGTAGAATGTCAGCTACATGTGTAGGACACTGTTAATAAAAACACTGAGCAATTACTGCTTTCTGTTGTTGCTGGGTTCCAGTGGCAACTACAGAGGCTAGTCAGAGAATAACAAGAAGTGTACCTCTGTCCCAAATCCCCAGAGAGAACAGCCATATTTTGTGACAATGAAATATGGCTCTCTTATCCTAAAGAGGCATTTAGCTGTATTTTCATAGTTGTGAAAAGGAGGCAGGTAGGGGCTGAAGAGATGGCTCAGTGGTTATGAACACTGGTTGTTCTTGCAGAGGACCCGGGTTTGGATTCCAGTACCCACATGGCAGCTAACAACTGTCTGTAACTCCAGTTCCAGGGGATCCAACTCCCTCTTCTGTCCTCCAAGGGCATTGTATAATACACATGTACTTACATCCATTCAGGCAATTCACGCATACACATAAAATTAAAAAAATAATAAATAAATAAATAAATAAATAAATAAAAAATATAAAAAAAGGAATCAGGTAAGGTAGGGCTTGGTCTTTGTTTCAAAGGCTGAGGCTGAAGATAAGAGCAAGGACTGAGGGGCATGCAGCTTTCATGGAGGGATTACTAGGTGAGACACCCCCCCATGGACAGTAGATGACTTGGGTCTCAGAATGACTGACAACCTTCACTGGAGTGGGTGCACTTTGTTGATGTGACACCCTAGAGAGGATGGGCATAGGCCAGAACCTGGGTCTGCAGCTTCCTTATAGGTTGAAGGCCAGCCTCATTCAACCTTCCCCTTTTTCCTGAGCTGCAAAACACCAAGGTTCTCAACCACTGGAAAGGCAGAAACAGGACTGCAGAAATGCCTGCTGGGAAATCTGCCAACCTCAGCCAGTAAAGGAATTTGGGTTTGTTTTCATTTGATTTACAAAAATAAAAAGAATTATTTCTTGACACCAAGTGTCATAGAGCAATTATTCATTATTTTATTTAGTCCTCATGGTTACCCAGCATCATTGAAATTATCAGTACCACTCTTAGGGAAGCAATGAGGTTCAGGAGACTTTAGGAACTGCCTGAGATTAGTCGAGATCTTGCAAGTGTCCAAGACCTGGGTAAGTAATCCGGGGAGCCAGGAGTCAAGCTAGCTCCAGAGAATACAAGTCACCATCTATAGCAAGTGACTCACAACATCTCTTATAGCCAAGCATGATGATGGCTCACACCTGTAATCTCAGCACTTGGGACATGGAGGCAGGAAGATTGGGAGTTCAAGGTCATCCTCAATTACATAATAAGTTGAAACCTAAATAGTATACATGAAATCCTGTCTCAAAAAAAAAGGCATCTCATAAATTTCTCTAGGGATGCACTGGGTTTTAAAAAATATTTATTTATTATTTTTATGTATATGAGTGTTTTGCCTACATGTGTGTAAGTGTACCCATGCTGTGCAATGCCCACAGAGGTCAGAAGAGGATATTGGATCCCCTGGAACTGGAGTTATGGATGGTTGTTAGCCATCATGTGGATGCTAGGGATTGAACGCAGGTCCTCTGCAAGAGCAGTCAATGCTCTTAACCACTGAACCATCTCTGCAACCCCCAGAGATACACTGTTAACCTTCCATAAAAAGAAAATGCAGTGGTGAGGCCTGCTGTCTGGCTCTGGATCAACCCAGCCCCTGGGTGCTCCTTGGAAAGAGATTCTATAGTCTAGACCTATGTAGGGTAATTTAGTAGTCACCAGATACATGTGGCTAATGAGTTCTTGAAATGTAGCCAGTCCTAACTGAAATGTATTATTAAATATAAAATACATCCTACATGTCAAAGATTTTATATAAAGAAAACTATATCTCCTTTGTAATTTTATAGTGATTACATGTTGAAATTATAGTAGCCTAGATATGTTGAGTTAAATGAAATACTTTATTAAAATCAATTCACTTTTCAATGCAGCTACTAACAAATTAAAAGTGACTAGCATGACTTGCACCTACGGCCCACCCCAGCCCCCAGACTTTCCTGGGTTTTGCATCCCCACACTGAGGAACTGCATGAAAAACCAGAAGGCAGACCCTCCAAGCATTCTGGGAATGTTCTGTCTGCTCAACATTGCTCCAAATTCCTGGGCTGCCTCTCCTGGAACCTGTCTTTCTCTGAGTCCAGCTTCTGCCCCAACCTTCAAAATGTGGTTACCAATCTGTGTCAGATCTACCTTGACCCGTACCCCCCAACATACACACACACTTCTGTGGCCAAAGCACTTCTGATGGCCAAGTTTGCAAAATTGTCCTCCATTAGACACCCCTGGTCAGAGTATACTTCTCCCAGTCTGTCCCACTCCTACCCTGCCAGGACGCAATAATGGAATAAATTCAATGTATTGATCACTTATTATGGGGCCAAGTACTCAAACAAGCATTTTGCATATCCTATTTTATTTAGTGTTCCTGAGCCACTTGAGTAAGACAGGGCTGCCCCTATTTGAAGACAGGGTCTTGAGGCTCCTAAGTCCTGGACCCAGCTCTGTGCTATTTCCTCTGCTCCATATGGGACCATATCTCCTTCTCTACAGTTCTGGCCCCCAGTGCTGTATCCTGTGCGTAATAGGCATCATGGTTTGACTGTGCAGTGTTCTCCACAGGCTCAAGGGTTTGATGCTTGTTCTCCAGCTGATGGTGCTGTTTTGAGAGGCTATAGACCTTTGAGACACGAGGCCAGCTGGCAGATAAATGGAGGGCCATAGTGACAGAGCTTGAGGTTTACAGCCCAGTTCTGGTTTTAGCTGGGCTCTCTGCTTCTGGATTGGCGCCAGGTCGCAGGCAGCTATTGCTGCCATGGTGTGTTCCCATCATGACAAACTATCTCCTCAAACCATGAGCCAAAGTAAATCCTTCTTCTCTGAAGCTGTTTCTGTCAGTTATTTGGTCTCATTGTCTTAAAACAAACGAATACAAAATAATACAATAGACGCCTGGTTAACATTGGTAAAATCAGCCAGGATGGGCAATATGCTGCCCCACCTCCTAGAGACCCCACTCTGGGAGAGTCCTAGCCCATGCCTGTAAGGCAGGACCTTTGCTGCCTCTACCCATCCTCAACCTTCTTCTGCTGCATGGTCCCCTCAGGGTCAGTCCTGGCCAGTCCCCAGTCGAGTATGAAATGTGTGGAGCAGGCATGCGTGTGGACAACTGCTCAAGGCCAGCAGTTCTGGGTCACATTTAACCAGGACAGGAGGAGCTACCCACTCCCTTCCAAGCATAACCTAGTGATCAAGGCACCCACTCCCTTCTTTGCATTTCTGTTTTCCTCCTAGGTAGGAGCATATTCCTGGCCCACCCTCCAGTGGCCTGTGACCAATTCATTTCCTAGAGAGGAGTTTAGCTTTCTAAATTCCTTCAGATTATTCTTTCTGCTTGATTTAAAACAAGGCCACCCAGAAGTCCTAATGCTCTGCCCCTCCCAAGCCTTTGGCTCTGACCAGGACAACCCTAGCCTGAGCTAATGGAATCCACCACACCCTCTTGGGCCCTTGGCTCACTGCTACTGGCCTTTCTCCCATTGCCCTAGGTCATTTCCCAAGAAATGCTTCTGTCTCAAATCTGCTGGGTTCCTGTGTTCCCCACGGTGGTACAGACCAGACATCAGCTGAAACATACTCTGCCATGGAATCAGAGCCTACCTTTGGGGTGACCGGCCCTGTAAGTCCCATATCCTTCTAGTCCCAAGAGGCCCTAGGGACCTATTTGATGCTTCCTGCCTTGGCTAATGTCCTGGGAACAACTGGTAAACCCAAAGTATCTGCCAGACCCTGCACATCCCCTCCACATTACCTCTCAGCCACCTTCAGTCCCCACCCTACCCCCTTGCCCTGGACCCTTGAAGGAACAGGGGGTGGGGACAATCTACTTTTCTCTTTTTCATGAGCAGCACTGACATCACCAACTCCACCATTCAAGGTGTCTAAACCAAACCTGAGGTAGTCCCAAAGGGCAAAGCCCCAGGACTACCCTGCATGTATCACTGATGCACAAAAGAGCTCCTTTGCTGCCTCAGTTTCCCTACTGACATAAACTCTCTGCCTCCCACAGGAGCTCATGACCATAGTGACCTCTCAGTTTGTACTTTGAATTCCTCAAGTAAGATACACTGCACACATAATGGCCATGTCAGACCTTCCCAACGCAGCAGAGGAAGTGAACCCGGCTGATGCTAAATCTTCCGGTGCTTGGCTCCTTCAAGCACATGGGTGAAAACAAATAGCTCTAAGGCATCCATCTATCAATTTATCAGGCTTCTTGCACTTTGTTTGCATAGTTATCTTCCTGAGGCTGACATTTTATGTGACTGTAGGCTGATATATTCTCCTACTTGTCAGATCATTCATAAAGGATAACGGAGCTTCAGGTTCATTACCTGTCATTACACCATGTACATGTCGCCAGACGCTGAAGCATCGATTCTTCTTGAGACACTCCAGTGGTACAGCCTCCCTCTCAGGGCTCCAGGTCCAGCAGGCTGTGGTTTACTCCTCAGGCCCTGGTATGCCCAGGTCATCCCTTCGTCCTCTTCTGGCTGACCTACTTCCCAGGGATGAGGAGACTTGGGCTCTTAACTGCTTCAGAGAGGTTCTGTAAGGAGAACAGAGGCCTCTATCACTGGCCAGGGTCAGAGACACACATCCAGGTGTGGACTGTTCTGGAGTCTTCATTCTCTTATTCTTTGTTATTAGATCCTGCAATGCCTGGTGACCATGTCATTTATGTTTTACTGATAGTGTCCTGACCACAGGCCTCATTACATGGTGCACACATGAGTGTACACACGTGCATTGCACACAACACTTCTGTTTCCCATGTGCACGTGAACATACAGGCCCATTATTCCTGCTTTCTTACCTCTTCATATTTCATTCTGTCTGCTGAATAACTCCCCCTTCAGTGTCTACCTGCTAGCCATCATTCAGGGTTCAATTGAGACCCACTAACAGGACCTCTGAGCTGTCCCCACTGTTCTGGTATAGGAAGGAAATGAATGCTCTCACGCCACCAACAGGGGATGCAGAGAACAAGGTGTGTCCTCATGAAAGACTCCTCTACTTCTCACCAGGCCCTGGGGAAAGACTTTCAGGTGCTGAGGACTAGGGGCTCCAAGAAGACTACCCTACCTGTGGCTGATGATGAACATATTTCCATAATCCTCTATCTAAAGAAAGAGGAAAGAGGACATGCAAAGGAGAGAGACACAGACACTGATCCCACTGAATCCCAACATTTCAGGGGTTCACACTCTGCTAGGAGGAGCCAGAGGGCCTCTGGATGCTGATTTCACACTGGCAGCAGACTTGAACCTCTCTCTAGGCCTGGCCACCAGTTTTACTGCGCACACACCTCTGACCCTGAGCTCTGCAGCAACCTTTTGGCCTCAGTGGACTCACTGCTGAGAAGGGTCTGTGGAGAATGGAGAACAAATGCCCAGGTGCCCAGCACTGCAAGCAAGAAAAAGCACCATGTATAGAGTGAGAGTAGCAAAGGAACAGGAACAGTCTTCCCTCTGGCCTCTGTGGACCAATGAGCGGGGTAAGGACAGTAACCTACATGCCACATATATAGTGACTTATACCCTAAAAGCCGCGTTTGCATCCATTTGATTTTGTAGTAGCTCTGTGAAGGGGTATTTAAAAAATGAGGAAAACAGAGGCACAGAGAGGTTGAGAAGCTTGCTAAAGGCCACACAGTAAGCTGGAGAGGGTCAAAGTCATCCAACTTTTAATTATTATTCTTTCCAGGAAACTCTCTCATGCTATGTTAATTTCATCTAAATGCCCAGTTATCCCCAGAGGATGAGGGCTGAATGGGAGTAAAGGGAAGGGAACAGTGGCCACTCGCCTTGTAGGTAAGATAATCATGCCCCTGGTTTCTCTCCCATTAGGAGGGTCTAAGAGGAGTCAGAACAGAGAGGGCAGGATGAGAAACAGGAAGATGAGCATGGAAGGCCGGGAGGCAGCAGAAGCAGCCCAGGCCAAAAGAAATTGGCAGTGACAAAGAGCCACAGGTTCTGGGAAGGCTACACTGACTGAGCCTCCTAGCTACAGCTCGGCATCTGAGGGCCTTCTGTATGAGGCAGCAAGCTACCGGGGGACTTAAGAGTCACTTTGAAAGGCAAGGCAGTTATTATTCCCTCCAAAAGGCAAATACATCTGTATGCTCTTCCACATATGTGTATGTGGCATAGTCCTAAGAAATAAAAAAGAGAGGGAAAATCCCCCAAAATTCTGCCCATGTGAAGAAAGGGCTCTGACACTCTAGACAAAAGGCTTCTCAGCTTGATTCTAAAACAGCTCTCTATCACTGATGTACAGGATTCTCACCTAGGGCATCTCTCCCTATCCATGGCCTCCAGGGCCAGCCTGCTTCTAGAGCAAGTAGCATAGGCCAAAGGCTAGCTAGACAGAGCACATTCAGAGCTGGGCAGGAAAACATCGACGTCCCTGTGTAGTTCAGGGCAGTCCCTCATGCCCACCTCCAGCCGACAAAGGACAAGGCACAACACATCAGGCTATAGGGATTAAAGAGGATGAGTCCATGGTATGACTAGTACTGGATCCTTGCTAACTGAACCCCACTACATGCACAGGAAAGGGAAGACTTTGCCCTCAAAAAGCCAGCCACTATTCTGGCCCACTGGCTGCACGGTCGCCTGAATCACCTGGTGCTAGACTGGTAGCAGACAGCTGGAGCACCCACATCTCTTTGAATTGGGGGGGGGGGGTAGGTGCAGGACCAGTGCATCCCAGCTCTCCTGTGGGCTGGGGGTGAAACATATTCACATCACATCTCTTTGAATTGGGGGGGGGGTAGGTGCAGGACCAGTGCATCCCAGCTCTCCTGTGGGGTGGGGCTGAAACATATTCACAGCAGATGGTGCTGTGCCCTCACTCTGGGATTCTCATTCCTAATTATCTGTGCTGTCAGCCAAACAATTAACCCTGGAAGAAAAATTGCAGCATCCACCCCCAACCACATGAAAAGGCAATTTTCCCAAGGACGAGGGATACCTAAGGTAGCCTTGTACTCAGTTCTGGATCTCACCATCCTCTGACCTCAGAGCTCTGTCATCGACTTGAGGTAGCTCCCCCACCTTCTTTGGAGGAGTCTGAGATCCCATCCTATAAAAGGAGGGGCTGAGGCTGACCCCAATGGCTCCCTCACCCACAGAGTCATCATCCTACATTGCTTTTTGTCTGAGTTTTGGGTTTCTCTAAAGCACAAACTCAGTTCCCTTTTGTCCCCTCATCCATTCATTTGGGTATGACATGTTCACCACGTTGCTCCTAGGAGACACACAGAAAATACATGTTCAGCCTTCTTGACCCCTTCTTGGAGCTTTTTTCCTTCTATGAGAGGAAAAGGTGGAAGTCTCCTGGCTACATTTGGATTCTCTCATAAGATGGGGCTATAGGGAGGCAGCCTCCTCTCTAGGGAGCAGAATTTGGTAAGCAGGGTTCTAAGGGTCTCAGGGCAGATCTGCAAGAGGGGCAAAGCACTGCTATGGGGTGAGGGCAGAAAGCTGCCTGCTCCATCTCCCCATCACTACATGGTCTCATGTCTCACTAGCCAGTGCTGGGTGGGCACAAAGCCTGCCCATTAAACAGCAGAGGCACCAGTGAGTGTACCAGAATGCCTCCCCTCAAAGGAAGTGTCCGAAGAGAGAGTTCTCAGAGGGTTGAGGAACAGTATTTGTCGTCTAGGAAGGTGACTATATAAAACTGGGCTCAATGTCTAATTCAGACATCTCTGTGTGCTATCAAGAAAAGCAGAAGGCTTCAGTGCTTAGCAGGAAGCACAGGAAGGGCTTTTGGGGTGACATCACCCCTGGCCACTTTTCACTAACGCCACCAGAGTGACTGAGGAGCCAGCCTTTCACAGAAGGGAGATAGAGCAGGCCTGGTACAGACAGCCTGTCTTGTCCCACAAATTAGGGGCAGAGCAGAAAGGGAGGGCCACAATGGGTATACTGTCTGGCCCACTGCAGGCAGAAGGCCCCTCCTGAGGCAAGGGCAACACCCTGGGCACTTGAGGAAGGGGTGAAGAAAGCAGAAAGAATGGTGAGCCAGGAGCTACAACCCAGCCCCCACTACCATTTACCCAGACCAAGTCTTGTGACATCTTTCTTCCCCCTCCCTGTGGCCTACCATTCACCTGCACAGCCCCTCTGTGCCTAGGCGCACACATTCCCCACCAGCTCCTCCACCCAAAAGTATTTATATTCATAGTTGGTCATTGCCCACTCAGAATCTGCCTGTTTAAAGGCAGCACATATGTCTGCACCCCCTGCCCAGGGCCCACATGGGACAGAAGCCAATGTCTGGCTGGAGACATTTCTAAATATGAGCTTGGCAGTGGGAGTCAGGTTCCCAGGCCTCCTTGGCCCAGGAAATCCTGCCAGGATTCTCCAAGCAGCTTCAGAGAGAGGACAGGGAGCAAAGGGGTCAGGAGACTGCCAGGCTTTGGGAAGCATGGCCCCAGTCCCTGGAAGCCCTGCAGCTTCCATATAGGAAGAGAACGGATTACCCAGTGCCTAGAGCCTGATCAATTGCCCACAACCCTGGCAGCACACACGGGAAAGCCACTGCCTTCTCACATGTGCACAGATTAAAATTATACAAATGGAATATTTTTTCTTCCCCTCTCCTCAACCCCCTGAAGCCTGGGATGCTTATTAAAAATAGCCTTGCTGTGGCAGGGATCCCTCACAATCCAGTGGCTGGCAGAAAAATGAAGGAGCCACTGGAGAGGGCTCTGTTAGGTGGCTACCCTCGGGAAATGGGACAGGGAAGGCCAGGAGGAAGGCTGCCTGTTTCAGGAGTCTCAGGACAGACTTCTGCATGGTTGAATCTTTACCAATGAGCAGATATTTATTTTATACTCAAGTGGGTTTGTTTGTTTGTTTGTTTGTTTTAAATAGACCTCTCTGGCCTGGTTGTTTTGCTGTAAAATGAGGCAGTTGGATTTAATACTAAACTATTGCCTTACCCTTCCTGATTGGAAAAACATCTCATCTCTGCCTGTTGTACCTTCCTACTATGAATGGATGAAGGAAATTTGTCTTTGAGTGGATGGGGGAACCAGGGAGGAAAAAGAGGCTATTCTGAGAGGCAGAGACCAACTTCCCACCTTGCTGATGAAGTACTTGAGATGGAAAGAGTATCCCTTTGGTACCTAAAATCTTATGAGTTCGAATCCTGACTTGGGCTGTCAGTAAACACATGTAATTCACTTAACCACCAGTGCAATTGGCCTCCTTATACTGTTGTTCAAATCAAATCCTGGAGCCACATCTCAGGGTGGTTAATAAATACAGACTGGAATCAGGTATGTATTCCAGATCCCGCCCCCATCTATGAGCTGTGTGACCCTGGGTAAATGGGGGAGGGGGGGCGTGTTTGTATCGCTCAAACCCATACTCCTGCCCCTAGCAGCGCACCTGGCTCCCAGTTTTCAATCTTGTGTGTTCTATGGACTTGGTTTATAGAAGTTCCTTATACCACCCCTAACCTCTACAAACTCCTGGCCTACGGCTGCCCCCCACTGGTGGGCCATCCCACTGGCCTGGCCCAGGTCCTCTTCTCTCTCTCTTCAGTCCTGGCTTGTGTCTGCTCAGTACCTTGTGCACCTGCCTAGGGCTGTGGCCTCTGTCCTAGAGCTAGACAGGATGTAGGCTCCAGACCAACGCCTTTCAGACTCCAGTGTGCTGCTAGTTACCTGAGGATCAATGCCGACTACAAGGTCCTACCTAGGTGGGGTCTGGAGTGTACATTTTTAACAAGCTCCCAGGGGACACTCATGCCACTCCACTTGTTTGAGACCACCTTTTGATTAGATTGTGGGGGGGCATAGTATGGGGAAACAGGGACCAGGCAAACTGGTCACCCACATTACAGAAGGAACAGATGGTAGTTCGGTAGAGACCAGTGGGTCAAGAGTGGAGGAAGTCCACCCAGTGGAAGAAGATGAGGGTTGGCATAAAATCATGTGACATTACCAAACCAACAGAAACAATGTGTACTGATGTGATGCAGCAACCCAGAAAATGTTCCTGGCATGCTAACTGAAGAAACCAACTGGGGTCATGTGGAGGTTGTGGCTGCAGCACTTCTCTGTGTACACTTCAGGCCGGAACTGGGAGGGCCAGGAAGGCTGTGTTAGCCAATGCCTGTTTTCATCCATTTATCATTTTCTATATTTTCCTGATGACATTTTATCATCTTCGTAATTTAAAATTTATCTTCCATATATTCTCAGATGCCCACTCCCCAGAATTGCCCATTATTCTTTGTTATTGAGGTTTTATGTATTTTTTGAGCACAAACTGCAATTGTTGCAAAGCCTGGAAAATGGTGCATTAAATCTTCTCAGTCAAACCCCAAAATACAACAACTTAGATTGTGTTTTTCCTCTGAGCCAAGGGTCCACCGATTTGGAAGGCTGGTGCCGTCACCTCTCACTATAGCAACAGGAAGACCTTGGTAACCCCAAGTACAGTTATTAAAGAGTAAAAATAGGAAGTGCATGGAGAGATGCTGGGTGAGAAGCTGCTGCAAGCCTGCTGGACAGGCTGGCTCTCCAGCCCTCGCAGCAGGAAACCCAAAGCAAAAACCAGACCCTGGGAGCTGGCTCCTGCGAGATTACATGAGTGCTTGGCATTTTCCTCTTTGTTGTCTGTTCTGGGCTGAATGTGGGCTCTTTTAGAACAGCAGTCACAGAGTATTCTGAAGCAGAAAGTTCCTGCCTGTATATGGGGGTAGTCACACTACTCCCAATTCCTTGCCCAATTGGTCCCTGTGGTCCCTGGCTTACCAGTAGCACTGACCAGCACACTTTTAAGTGTAGAATTTGTCCCTAAGCAGATGTGCAGATGTTTTAGGCTCCTCATGGTCCCATCTAGGCCTTAGCACTGACCTGGTGAGGCTGGAAACAGATCACATCCCTGGTCTGACTGATCCTGCTGAGACACAGTGCCTAAACCCATACTGCTGTCATCCCTAAATCCACTTTGCACTAGTGAGCCAAGTTTAGGGCCCAGCTCTGCAGCCATCTGGCAGTGGGATCTTATTTCCTTTCTCCAAACCACCACTACATTATCTATAAAATTATAGATTAGCTGACTGATTTCTCAGACCTTGTTGCTTCTCACTCTATGATGCTAATCATACAGATAGGGTGATTTTGAGACAATTAGGCATCATCCCTTCAAGTAAAAAAAAAAAGTATTTTAACCTTACTGCATGAAAGTAGGTTTTTAAATATTTGCTTGCCTCTCTTCCTTTTGTAGGGAAAGATGTACAATGTACAATTTATCCCTAGGCATCTTTCCTTTGTGGTCTTCATCCGCAAAGCTCTTGATGGGCTGAGACCCTCAATATCATTTAGTCTCATCTTACTGTGTTGAACACTGTCCCCAATACCATGGCTTTCCCTCCTCTCCTATCTGCCCCTTCCCTGAAGGCAGGTTCTCCAAGGTCAGGCCACCTGTCATGGAATGACTTCCTAAAACAGCTGTCCCACCATATCCCTAATGTGCAATTCTAAGCTGGACAACCAGGCTTTGAGCAGGGGTGGGGGGGCAGTGTGCTTGGGAACAAGGGGGCGGCTGCAGCTGTTTTCATTGACAAGAGACATTTTCCCACTTTGACACCTGTGGCTGTGTTCTGTACTGGAGCAATTTCAAGCAGGCTGCCTCCAGATGAGTGAGATGGCTCTTTCTCAGTCCTTCACCTGAACTCTAGTATATCTTTCCACTCTACCAACTGGTTTTCCCAGAGCAGGTTTAAGGTTTACAGACCTCAGAGGAGCTAACATCACCACAGGGGCCAGATAAGAAAGCCAAGCCATGCAACCTCTCTAAACCTAAGGTTCATAGAACATAGAACAAGGAGTAAAGAGGACATTAATGAATCTCTCAGGTCTCATCAATGAAGCTCCCTCATGCATCAGAGGGCTAGGAACACAAAAGGTCACAAATGGCCAAAGCATAGAGAGTA
Organism: Nannospalax galili; assembly: GCF_000622305.1. Taxonomy (NCBI): domain Eukaryota; kingdom Metazoa; phylum Chordata; class Mammalia; order Rodentia; family Spalacidae; genus Nannospalax; species Nannospalax galili. Next base: position 1,100,897 of record NW_008360327.1, on the reverse strand, counting down.
AGAGTCTGCAGAATGCTGGTTCCTGTAATGTAGGGCAGGACTCCTACATTAAACTCTACCCACCCAGGACTCAGGGACCTTTGCAGAAGAGGGGGTGGAAAGATTATAAGAGTCAGAGAGGAGGTGCATGGCCATTTGTAAATAGAGTCCTACAAACTCCTGAACCTTACTCATATGAACCTACAGCACTGGTGTCAGCATGACTTGTGCAAACTCAAGCAGACAAAACCCCAGCACAGAACTGTGGAAATGGACATCAGGCCCCAATCTTAGCCAAAGAACTATTGGCACTTGATCACTGCTGAGTAAGGAAGAGCTGATTAAAGGGAGGGACTCTAGATATGCTGATTAGACCCCAATGGATGAACTGGCACTGAGGGACATCTGGGGACACTATCTTGACACAATAGGACTTAACACAAATGACAGAATTATGAATTCTAGCAGGGGGGAGCATTATGGGAGGGTTCCAGTGGGGAAGAGGATATAAAGATGATTAAGATGTTCTGCATGAAATATACAAAACTTCATTAAATAAATAATAAATAAATTTCTGCAAAAAAAGAAAGCCAAGCCACAGTTAGAACTTTACCCCAACTCTCTCAGCATCACTGATGGTATACTTCCTGCAATCAAACCCCTAGTTTGATCTGCCTTTGCCTATAAAGACACATGCTTGCTTTTTTTTTGAGATTGGGTCTTACTATGTAGCCCTAAGCAGTAAGTAGCCTGGAACTCACTACATAGACCAGACTGGCCTTGAACTCACAAAGACTGAACTGCCTCTGCCTCTCAAGTGCTGGGATTTTAAGGTGTGCACCACCATGCTATGTTCGACTTTCTTGTCCATCTCTTCAAGAAGTCTTGAGAGGCCCCAGGTCAGATGCAAGCTTCTGTCTAGACCAGGACCACTGGGCAGAACAGTACCTGGGTATGCACCCACCTCTTTCCCTGAGTGTGGCAGACACCATCCCCCAGCTTCTGATCCTTCCATTCAGGGACAAGCCAGCTTCCATCAGCATGGTTTTGCATGCCACATATCCAGCAGCCTCTTCTCTTTTCTGGGTTTATCAATAACCCTGCCTCTGTCCCATCCCTGGACACCTGAACTTCCTGCCCAGTGATGCAGCCAGCAGGGTGCATAGGGTGAGCAAAAATGAGAATCCCAATGTGTAGAATTCCAGTCTGTGTGGGCAGACTGCTCCCAATAACACTGGTAGAATCTGTGGAAAGGCTGACCATATAAAGGTCCTGACCATATAAAAAGGAAGGTTAATAGAAGGAAGGCAGGGAGTGGAGCAGAGGAGGCCAAGGAGGTAGACAGGTGGGGAGGTGCTGAGGACAGAAGATGAGGGCCCACAGGAATTGAGAAGGAGCAGGAAGCCTGAAAGGCCCCAGTCCTACTGGGATTGGCAGGAAGGACTGGCGGCCAAAATCATCCAGGAATATAAAAGAGCACAAACTTTGCCAGGGACTAATACCAGCAGCTAGGAGCCTTGAGAGATAAATCCAAAAATCCATCAAAACAACCCTGTCCCCAAACTGCACCTAGCTCTTCTTTGCAGCCTTAAGTTCCCCTGGGGGAGGGGAATATTCAGTCTAAAGATGAATTGGCCACAGGGGCCAGACCAGAAGGGGAGTCCAGATTTAGAATTCAACCCCAGCTCCATCCATTCCTGGGTCACCCTAGGTCCTGGTTCAGCTCTCACATTTACAGATTCTTTAAACGAGTAAGCAACCCAAAGGTCACATAGCGTATTAGTGGGGAGTGTGGATGCAAACCCTCACCTGCTCATTCCAAAGCCTGTGCTTTCATTGCCACTTTTCCCTGAAGTGCACAGTTCCTCACCAGGGATAGAAGAGGCCCCCTGGGTGCTTGGTTCCCAAGGATCCTGCCAAGCCTCATGAAGCCACTGATCCTTGTCACACTGAGACTGAAGTGGTGGGATTAGACACTCAGGTAGTGTCACAGCATGGACGCATGTCACCTGGGTATGTGTGCTGCTGCTTCTGCTCTAACACACTCAGGAAGAAGCCTTGTAGGTAGAACAGAGGCATGGGAAGCCCAGGGTCCTGAGGAGAGATCAGCAAGCAGGTGAGGGTGGAGGAATCAGGGGCCTTTGAGTGCAGCCCTGGAATACAGTACTGGAGACCGATGGTCAGCAGGTTTGAGAAGCATCTATGGGTAGCTCAGTGGCCCCTTCAAACCAGAGTCACAACTCCTGCCATGCAAACCCGGGGGGGGGGGGGCTCACAGAAACCTCTGTCCCTTTCATCAATTTTCCAGAATAACGCAGGTACAGACAGAGGATGGCGAAAAACAATGGATTCTTCTCTTGACAGCTAGAAGACAAAGCTCAGGGATCCATCTTCCTTATTGGCCTTGTCTCTGTCATCCCTCCTAGCCTGTCTCGCATCACCAGTTCAAACTGGTAATGAACAGTGTATGCTCTTCCTTTTAGTGGTGTCAGTGAGTCCCCACTGACATGACAGGCTGGTGACAGATGAACAATGCAGACCCCCACCTCAGGGCATGGTGGTCTCACAGTTCCTTGGGCAGAAACCCTGAATTACCTGACGCTTAGGTGGTGTGGAAGTAATGATACCAAGCCAAGTGCAGAAGGAGGAAAACCAGGTGGGGCCAAACTTCTCAAGGGGCAGGATTTGCAGCCCTGGAGGCTTTCCAGGCTGGGAATGAGGTCCAGCCCATGGGGCCCAAGATGGCAAAGTGCCTAGAAATGCCAAGCCTAGCTGAGGCCCTGGTGGGAGCACACAATCCTGGCCCCGTGGAGCTAGTTTTAAAGGGAGAAGGTTGCCAGGGACCACCCCCACCCCGCTGCTGACATACACAAGGTTCTTCTATTGTGTGACTCCTGCACCCAGCAGGCACCTGGCACTTTAGATACTCCAACTAGCCTAACGCAATGGCCTGGGTGCCAGAGCCCTTTAGCCTGAACCACAGCTCTGCACTCAAAGCACTGCATCTCCTAGGTACCTGTGTGATAAGCCCCACTCTAATAAAAATATTGAGAGCTGTTCAAAAATTGATTTCTTTATTGTTTTGGGTAGAATATTAGTTTTGTTGTGGTGGTATTTTTTGTTTGTTTTGTTTTACCTACCTAGTTTTGGGTATTATTATTGTAACAAATTGCCACAAACTGGGTGACTTAAATAGCAGGAATTCATCTTCCAATTCTGCATGTCAGAGTTGGCAAGGAGGGTATCCCCTGATCCAAAACAAGGTGTCAGCTAGGTTGTGTTTCCTCTATTCCTGCTGGAGGCAGTAAAAGAGGAATGAGTCTTTGCCTTATCAAGTTGAGAGGCTACCTGTGTCTGCTGGCCTCAGGGCCATTCTCTCCACCTAAAAGCTAGCTGCAGACCTCTGACAGCTCTGACAGCACTGTAGCCATTGTTCTGATCCCAGCTGGGAGAGGGTCTCTACTTTAAAGACCCCCGTGATTAGATGGGGCCCACCTGGATATGCTGGGCTCATTTCCCTTTCTCAAAAACTATAAATCATAATCTCATCTGTCCCTTTTGCCACAGAAGGCAATATGCCTTTTGGGTTCCAGGAACTTAGGTATGGTCATCTTTGGGGGCCCAGTATTCTTACCGCATAAAGGAAACACAATTCACATTGTTTAAAATCCAAATGGCACATGAGGTGTAGGGCAGAAAGTTACCATCTATCCCTGCCACTTACTACCCACTTCCCTCCTCATCAACATCTGGTGTTTCTATCCCAAGATCTTGAACCTAAACAAACAACATGTTTTAGTTCTTACCTTTTTTACACAAATGGTACCACACCACTATAGTGCATACTGTTTTTATCACACTACTTTTGAAACTGGATCCAATCACTGTATAGAAGCCCCCCGTTTTTCTTTATGGTTGTGCCCTAGTCTAATATGAAGCTACACTATCATTAATGAACCTAGCCTCCTGCTGATGGGTATTAGGTTGCCTCTAATCTTTAACTCTTATAAACAACTCTGCAATGAAGAGACGTGCACACATGCTGCTCCATGTATGTGTGTGAATGTTGTAGGATACATTTATGGAAGTAGAACTTCGGGGTTGTGTATTAAAATCTCCCAGCTCCTGCTGAATTGTCCTCCACAGGGTGAAGCCTTTCATGCATGTTCCTCCATCATAGCCATGCAAGTGAGAGGTGCCAGCTCTTCAGTGGAAAAGCCATGGCTCGCGTGCCTTCCAGATACCCACTGTGCTTATTCCAAGAAAAAAATCCTTGCATTCAAATCAATCCCCTGGGCTCTTTCTGGTACGTGGGGTAAAGAATAGACAGGAGGATGCTGGGGCAGAGGCTTGAGGAGTAAAGAAAACTTTAGAACAGTGGTGGGTTTAGACATCTCACTAGCCCAACTGTTCTTCCCATACAGGTGTTCCATGGGCTGGCAAGCTACTGGTCCCCAGTGAGGCGTACATCACCACTAAGAAGTGGGGCCCCATCGCTGATAAGAAGAGGTACTCATAAGTATGCATGGGCTTCCAAAGTCTAAACTGGTCCCATAGCATAAAGATCTTACTTCTAGGTCTCCATCTATCCCAGATGCAGATGTTGCTCCAAACTGAAGGAGCCTTTGTGGTTGCAGAGCTAAATTACATCACGAATTCAGAAGTATGTGAAACCTTTGATCTCAATAATTAGGACTTCATAGCAACATCCTTCAGGGGAACCAAAAAAAAGTGCCCATACCCCCAACCAGCCTGGCCAGATCCCACACTGGCAGCAAGGCAAGCACAGGCTGGGGACAGGCCACAGTCTCCTCTGTGGAGTAGATTTCTCTCTGACAAAGCAGGGGGAAAGACAGCAGAGACTTCATCCTGCAGGAAGCCTGAGGACCAGGACACTGGAATTAGAGGGGTCTCTGCCTGCCCCTTCCCTACCTCTACTTCACCTTTCAGTCTCAGTTCAAGGGAGTCCCTCCAGGGAGGCCTTCCCTAGTCCCACAGGACAGACAATCTTCAGGACATATCCCTGAACACTTGTACTCCCCCCCCAATCCCAGCATCTGAACACTGAAACATCTCGTGCTATCACCTGACGCCTCCACCAGCCTGTGAGCACCTGGATGCCCGCCCACGCCTAGCACAGTGCTTGGGGTGTTTGATTGGTTAAGTGCTCAGTAAATGCTTGAGGAAGGAAGGACTGTGCACCAGGAGCCATCTGAACAGTGGTCCACTGTGACAGTGGCACCCACCACCTACCTTAGCATTCTAGCCTTACTAGGTGCTGCCCGCTGTGTAGGATGCCTGGGAGCAGCCACGGACTTCCAGTACCTGTTATAGTCATTCTACAAAAGCTCTGTCTGAGAAGGGATAGAAGCACACCTGTGTCATTCATGCCTGCGGGCAATGCTCCGACTTTCCACAAGGCCCATGGGCCAATATATATTTCAAGCGACATTCCAATCTCAACCTGAGCACAAGTAATGAACTCACACATAAGAGTTTCCTTCAGGAAGCTATATGTGCACCATTTTTTAACACAGTTGTCACAGACACGCCCCAAACCCCATCCTGATTATGAGAACTTGCCTTGGACACAGTAAGATAAGGTGTTTGAGTGATCACTGTCCAAAGGACCTGCTTGCTATCTTCTTTTCAGATCCTTATCCCCAAATGCAATGAGAATAGAGCCCTCATGGTTTCGGGTCTATGCAATGGACTCAAAACAGGATATGAAATACATAGCTGCCTGCTCCTTGTTGGAAAACCTGGTAGCAGTTCCAGCCCCTACCTCTAGTTCCATGGGAGAGGATCCACAGAAGCCAGAGTCTGAAGAGCTGGAGTACACCTCTTGAGGTCTGTATAAAGAGGAGCCAACTACACTGGCTGTGCTCTCACAAGCCCCTCCGCCTTCCAATACTCCCCTGCACCCCTGAGCATTCAGGCCCCACGCCTATCACTGTCCTTCAGTGTCCATGGACATTTGGGCCCCTGGCATCACATTACCTTAACATTCATCACTCAGAGGATGGTTTTTCCCATATATATATCAGCTCTGCCTTCCTTCTGTCTCTCTGGCCAAAAACATACTATCCACCTCTGCTGCACCTGACCTTCCCCCACTCTGCCTCCAAGTCTATCACTGTTTATCTGCCTTATGTTCACCCTCTACTGTCCCCTGGAGAAGACCACCATGTAAATTCCCTCCAAGGTGACTCAGCATAGTACAGGAAGGTTAGTTACTTTCCTTTCTGGCTTATAAAGTGAGCCTTTGAGAACTATGGGGGAGAAATGGAATGCATTTGAGAGGAGGGTTGGGGTGGGGTTGGGTAGAGAAAGCTCTGGCATGCAGCCTTGAAATCACACCACACAGACCAGTCATGAGCTACTACTGAAAATCTGTTTTCCAAAATGCAAGAGTCCATTTCCAGATGTCTGCATGGGGAGCCAAGCTGCTGTTATTGATTTGCTCCCAGTTCCACAGGGAGAGTCTGAACTCCTCACTCAAGCATTTCAGAGCCTCCAGGATCTTGCTCCTATAAAGCTTTGTCCATTCTGTCTATCTCAGACCTCCACTGGACCTTTGACTTTTGTATTACCTGGCTGGTCTGTATAGGCTTACTGGCCTGGGTTCTTACACCTGACCCAGGGCTCCTCCTGCATCATACTACACAACCCTAGGGGACACCACACCATGCTGGCCATGTGTACAGTGAAATGCCTGCATGTTCACATGCTCCCATCTTCCATGGCCTCCCTGTTTCTGGAAGCCTCCCACATAACCTGCATACCCTATGCCTAACTTCCTTGGTACTTAGTTTCTCCCTCTCCCCTCTCCCCTCTCCCCTTCTCTCTCTCTCTCTCTCTCTCTCTCTCTCTCTCTCTCCTCTCCCCCCCCAGCATTTGTATCAAATATTCTCTTGATTGAGGTAGCTGGGAGTAGGTCCTGAGTCAAACTATAAGTTCTGGGAGCAGTGATTAAGTACTGAGTGCAGAGAGCTGAGAAAGTAGCAAATGCCATCAGGGGACCAGCAATAGCAGCACCTGGGAACCTGTTGGACATGGTTTTTTCTGGACCCCATCTCAACCCTCTTGAATGGGACAACCTGGTGATGGTGGCCCAGCACCCATTTAGCAGGTCACCAGGCAACTTAGATGCACATGAATTTGAGAATCACCAAGTAACAGATGCTATAATGTGTCCTTGCTAGCTTTGCTGAATGGACAAATCATTTTCTACCTAGGAAAAGAACTGGCATGACCGTGGCAGTCCACCTGTTGGACTCTGAATCCCATGATGGTTCCAGGGAATCTCAAAGTGAACCAGCACAGAAAACCTTCACAGTAGCTGATGCCAGAGCTACAGGTGAATAGCACACAGCATCCAGGCAGCCTTGGCCTCCTGCAAAGAGCTCTCCTGCTCCACAGCCTCTCCCCATCCTGCTAACTATGTGGTTAAATTATTCAGCAACCAATTAGAGATTAACAATGTCCCTGTCTCCCAACCCAGTGATTCTCCTGGCTACTGCCAGCCATGGCAAATGCTTTTTCTACAGAAAGCAGGACTGTTTAGGAATTTAGCTCCAGGACAGGCCTCCTCCATAGCCTCCCATGCTTTGTCACAGCCTGTCCAGGCTGAAGTCCCTCATCTATCTCCTGGGGCAGACCTGGGATGATGAAGGAAACAGATAAACTGGGACTAAAGGGCCAGGTCCCAATGCCATCCCACAGTGTTAGGAACAGACTGGGAATCCAGACATTGAAAGAGTCTCCCTGGTCATTCCTATCACTGAGCAATCTGAAAAACAATCGATGCCCCACTCACTTTGTCCCACAGATGGGGAAACTGAGGCTGATAGGGTAACTTGGTATTTTCTCTACCCTCTCGACCCCTACCACACTCACAGCCTGGGTCTTATGTCAATTCTTAACACACATGATCCTACCCAGACACGCCTTGATCAAGAGTCTCAGCCCATCAAGAGTCTCTTGCACAATCCATGCTGTGTGCAAGAGAACCTTCAGGAGCATAGGATGAATGAAGAGCTCAAGCAGCCTGTACCCTCCTCAGCACCTGCTGAGAGGAATCTATCAGACCACCAGATAGGCATCCTGAACCCATCTGGCAGGTAGGTCCCAGAGGGCACAGAGAAAACATATTCTGGTGACAGCAAACAGTCTTTTACAGGGAAGGACTGCCAGGGCAGTCTCCCAGGGGAGGGAGTTGGGAGAAGATATCACAAAGGCAAGCTTTACCTTTTTGTTGGGTTTTCCTAGAGCCACCCTAGGAGAAACAGGGCTGGGAAGTGGAGTATGGGCCCTCATTTTCCCACCTCTGTCTTCAAAAGCCCTTATGCTGACACAGAAAAAGTGACAATGAAACAGATTGCAAAAAGCTCTGCTCACTCAGGACACAGGGAATTCCCACTAAATACCCAGGTAGTATAGGACAGGGTAGCCTTCCCCATGGGCACAGATGGCACTCAGACTGAGGAACTTTCAGGGGTCTCTACCAAGGACCTCATTGGCATTCAGACTTGGCCTCATACATCCTGATGAGCCCTCCCCTTGTCTTGGAACAAGTCAGGTAGACTGGTAGCAGAAAACTCCAGAGACTTGGGCCTCAGGCAACACAGGTGCATTTCACATTCACCATATGTCTACTGGGTCTGCTGAGTCTCCTCTTCACACCAACTTTTTTCTTTCCATATTTTCCCTAAACTAATGTCACAGGGTATAAGTTTGTGAGATGTAACATGCATCTTCAAGGTGAAAAGTCAATCCCCACGGCCAGTCAGGGTGGGCTGGGTTGTGCTGCTGTAACAACTAACATCTCTGAGACTCAGGGGCTCTGAGGGGTGCAGCTTTATGCTAATGGATGCGGGGTTCAATTTTGAAGTCATGAAAACATTTGAAATTAGACAGTGGTGGTAGACACACAACCACAAGAATACAGCAAATACCACTGGGCTGTCCACTTGAAAAGCATGGGTTTGATCAGGAAGGCTACTGAGAACATATGCAAGCTTGATTCTCCATCATGCAGGGCCCCATGGCTGCAAGCCACAGGCTCACTTCTTGTGGGGGTCACTAAGACATCAAGCTGATGCAGTGGCACCATATCAAATACTGCAGACTGTTCTGTGAGCTCTGAAGGACAAATGTTCCCTCTTGGAAGCAAAACACTACTCAGGACTCACTGGGAGGGTCTGATCTTCATGCCACAACAAGGGGTACAAGAAGGCAGTCCTGCAAAGGACCAGAAGACAGGGGGCTGGTGAACTGCCCCGAAGACCTCACTCCCAGCACAAACATAAATGCTCAACCACCCAGAACTGGTGTCTGAGAGCTCTCCAATGTTTGTTCCTGTGACAGGCCAGTCTTTCTCCTCTTAGTTGTCATTTTTACCTCAGGGTAAAGAACTGCTTCCACAGCAGGCTTAGAAGCAGATATAGATATGAAGATGGTCAAAATATGATTTTCTAAGAAAACAGAGGGCATTATAACAGATGAAATTATAATCCATGATATATAACCATACTCTAATATGTAACAATATGATACAGGTGTAACAGGAAGTAAAAGTAGTTATAACATTACACATGACAGCAGATGCCAGTGGGGTATGGCTATTCCCATCACTGAGCAATCTGGGAAATAACCAATGGACTAGAAGTCATAGTTTCTCAAAATGTCTTCCTGCCTGATGTCACTTGTTTCTGTGAGACAAATGCAAATAGTCCAATTTGACAGATGGAGAAGATGAGTTCAGGGAGCGTAAGTGGCCTTCCCAGAGTCCCAGGGTGAATGGTGGTGGAGCCAGCCTTTGTAGCCCATCTTCCCCTGCCTCCCAGTTCCCCAGGGTATCAGTTTTCAGATCCCACAGGACACTGGTATAACTCACCCACACAGTCTGTTATTAAGCATAAAACTCTCCTTTAATCTTATTTGACACTCCAGACTCACAGTATCCATCTAAAACATACCAGAGTATAGCCTAATAAAGGCGTTTCTTCTATGCCTTGTGGGTACATATACTGTCCTAAAATGTGGTGGTCTGTTCCCCTCATTCTGCCTGTGCAATAGAGCAGGAGCTAAATGCTGGCACACTGCAAACTTTTGGAAGCCTTTAAGAAAACCCCAAGCTAAGGTAGCACCCTGTCCAAGAGATCAGAAGGTCTGGAGACATGTAGGGAACTGGGCTGCACAGGAGGGTGCAGCAGCCCTGTGTGGAGAAGAGCTCCAGAAGGGAGACTGGGATAAGCCAGAGGGAGGGAGGAGGCTGCACAGCTCCAGGGAGTCTGACCCTGGGCCAGTATGGCAGGAAGAGGAGGAAGCAAGGGGAAGGTGACTTCCCTCCCTCAGTTGCAGTTCTACCTGCCGTGAGGTGATCACCCCGACTGGGTGTACTGCCACTGCTCAGCAGGTCTGCCAAGAAAGACAAGCCTGAGTCTTTCTCCTCTCTTTACAGATGAATTAACAGGAACTCAGAGATGTGAAACACTAGCTCCAAAGTCAGCCAACTTTGGACACCAGACCCTGCTGCTAGAGAAATACCCAGAGCAAGGGTATGTCTGGTCCCTCCCTGGGGCCAAGGCCTTTGCACACCTCAGCATCTCTCCTTTTCATAAGGCGGCAGCCCTTTCTAGGGAGCTTGTCCCCACCCCAGCCACTGGATGCTCCTCCTGGGTATGTGTGCCTCATTTTCCCCCTAGCAATCTCATGACAAACATGATTTCAAGTCTGCCATGGTCTGAATACTTGTACCCTTTGACTTCACACATTGAAATAATCCCCAGTTAGAGCATTAGGGACAGGGCCTTCGGAGGCAATTAGGTCATGATTGTGGAGCCCACAGGAGTGGGATCCATAGTCTTGTAAGGGCTGAAAGAGACCTGAGTTCTCCCCACCCACTGTGTGAGGACAAAGCATAAAGGAACCATCTATAAACCAAAGCAGGCCTTCATCAAATCTGCCTTTAGCTTAGAACTTTAAGCAATAAACTTCTGTTGTTTGCAAGCCACCCAACCTGTGGTATTTTGTTACAGCCGCCCAAACTGATCAATGCAGAGCACAATGATGAGGCCTTGTCACCTGTCACCAAGTCCTCTCACCTCTCTCCAGAAACACAGGTGAATTCTAGGGCAACAACACCCACCTCCCAAATCAGTCTTTGGCTCTAAGATAGATGCAGAAGAATCTCTGCTTCCTGCGATAAACTTCTACCCTCTGAGAACTCCAATAATTCACAGCTATTCACCACCACACAGCCGAACCACTCAAAGTAGTAGAGGGAGGAGCGACTCTTACCCATAGGGCCACTGTCTGGATGAAAACTCTGTCCTGAACCCATGGAAAGGAAAACCAAGAGTCAAACTAAACTAAAAAAATAAACTACTGCTTCAGCAAATAAACGAGACAAAAGTTAACCCGGGAGGAAACATGTACCACTCCCTGGGGCAGGTTCTTTGTTCTCTCCTTACCTCAAGTTTACCCAAAGGATGAGGATAACCAGCACTAACATTGGCTGGGAGCGAGTGATCATTCTGAAAAGCTCTGAGATTGCCTGTAGGAGAGGGAGGCTCAGAAAGCCTGGTCAGTTACATCACCATTGTGTACTTGATCTCCAAGTGGGGAGGGATGCTTGCAGCATAGAGCATCTGGAGCATGTTTCTGCAGGAGGATGGCCTTTTAAGAATCAATATAGTGAAGAAGGGAGGGTACCACCCACTGGAGGACAGAAGACCAGGACAGTGCTGAGGTCTGGACATCAATTCACTGTCAGGGAGTCATGGAGTACAGGCCTAGGCCCAACTCCAACCCCCTCCAATTCTGCTGCTGCTGTAAAATGGACCATGTTATTAAAGAAAATACCTCACAGGAGCCTAAACCAAACAACTCCAGGCAACACAAGTTCAGGGAACCTTTGGCTCTATCTCCAAGGCAATTGAAAAGAGCTCAAAACAGATTAAAATATGAGATGAATTCCGAAGCCTGGGAATGAGATAAAATGAATCCTGAGACTGAGAAGCCAATGCGATTATTTCATTATTTGGTTAGAAAGTTAAAATGTGCAGGAAATGTCAGCTGATTTCCTGATGGAGAGAGGTGAGGGACATATGGCCATTGGAGCATATTCTTTTAATATTAAAAAACAGCCTCACCTCTGACTTGGTTTTAATAAGTAAAGCCCGTTGGTAAGGCAACCTGCCCTCCTGCCAGCCTGCATGAGCCTTTTTATGTCACATACTTCCACCCCCATCCTACCCACAGCAAAGCAGAGCTGTCTTTTGAAGAGAACACCTTCATAATAAAATGAAATTTCATGGCCCGCAAGAGAAGACTGCCCGCTAGTAACAATCCCTTGGGGTACTAGGGATAGCAGAGCCACCACCAGCTTCTCCTGCACCCTCTCTCCTTTCTTGTCTCATCATCTCTATCCTCCTAGAGCAATTCTGACTCTTGTCCTGCTCACTGTTCTTGCTCTCTCACCTGGGTCCCTATCCTTACATCCACTGTGCATGTATTTGCTCAGATTCCCAAGTACCAACCTGCAGACTGTGGGAAGTGTTAGAGACCCAAAGATTGTAAGGTCAAGCCTGTGCCCCAGAGAGAGAGGGGGAAGTCACCACAGGGGCTAAACAGGGAAGACTAAAGCAGGGCAGATGTGGAGGACAGATCTTCCCAAAAGAGTCAGCAGGTGGCCTAACCTTATAGAGTGAAATGGCTGTGGTTATTCATGAAACTGTACAGGGAGGATCAGGTGGGAACTTAGAAATAAGCAAAGGCCCATGCCAGAAAATGCCACCTGCACCCAAAGGACACTGAAGAGACACATTTGATGACATGAAGAGGCCATTTGGTAAGGAAGCAAGAAGGCTAATGGGGAAAGCAGATATCAGATGGGGTGGTGGTTAATCTAGATTGTCAACTTGACTGAATTGAGAGATGCCTAGATTAGTGAGACACACACACTGGTAGGGTCTGTGGGGGCATTTCCAGAGACAATTAGACCACAGGAGCCAAAATAAATATTTCCTGCCTTAAAGTGTTTCTATCAGATATTATGTCACAGCCAGAAGAAAAGGGATTTTTTATTTTCCTGTTTAATATAAGTACTATATAAAATGGTCCAAACTCAAAAGATACAAAGGGATACATAGTGGAAAGTCAGGGCAGAGAGTATAGCTCAATGGAAAGAACCTTTGAACCTTTGTCTATGAGGCTCAAGGACTTCAGTTCAATCCTCAGCAGTACACACGCACACACACACACACACACACACACACACACACACACATCATCTTCCCATCTTTGCCCCATAGCAACCTATGTCATCTGTGTTTTCTATATCTTTTCAAAGATATTTTGCACACATACAAGGGAATACATATGTCTTCCACATTTCATAAAAAATGATAACACGTGAAATACATTATTCTCCCTTTTTTTTAATTATTTAATAACCACATGACTAGAAGCATTTCATTAACATATTAACAGCATTAAGGTATTCAATAACAATTTCCAGAGCAAAGATTCATCTCTTTTCAAAACTGGCTGTAAATTTTTAGGTTCACAGATGAATTAATACAATTATACAATATTAAACTCAGTATAAACCCTATAAGACATAAAACTGAATGAGGTTTTAACCTTTAAAAAAGATCTCCATTTCATTTTAAAATATACTATCTCACTCAGAAAAACTCATTTTTAATGCTACTAACACTTAGATGTTTGCACATATGTCTCTAATCTCTATGTATCTGATTATCACTAGTCACCGTCAGTTAATTTCTGAGATCCCTGGCACCTGAGCATGGATATAAAGTCATCAGGTAGATTTCAATGGCAATGTTTTTCACCTCTACTAATTAACATGAAGCAAAATTTTATGCTTCTTCCTCAAATATAACCCATATTTTTATTTGTTGATTTTTTTGTGTGTATTTCATACAGAACATCCCAAACAATCTTATTCATCTAGATACCCACATCCCAAATGGCACCCTCCCATAGCTTCCCTTCCTCCACCCCAATGGAGCCCATATACTCTGTCATCCCTGTTACCATCCACTGTGTTGTTGGTGCCCCCAGCTGTTCCCAAGTGCTTGTCACTCCACTGAAGCTAGTCAGCCTATCCAGAGTTCCTTGTTTTAGGAAGATCAGCTCTTCCTCATCTAGCAGCAACCAGTTGCCAATATTCCTTTAGATAAGATTGGGGTCGGCTTCTCCTTTTCCCGGTTCTATGCTGGGTTACTGTCTGGGAGTCTCTTGGGCCACCCTGGCCAACAACTCAAAGGAAGGTATCTCCTGTCTGGCATTGTTTCTTGTCATGTACCTTTAGCTTATACATGGACTCTTAAAGAATTATATTGATCTCTTTAATCTTTGGTTATACTTTCCTTTTGGGTGTTTAAGACCATACAGTTGGCCCGGATAAACCACTTTATTTTTACTCTTAAGGTTGCTTGAGGATCTGTTCCTCAGGGGTCACATGGGCTTGGAAGGAGCCCCTGGCTCCTTTCTTTTACCAGTTACATCTATGTGAAGGTAAGTCAAAGGTCCTGCTCAACTGTAACTGGCTTCACTTGGAAGCATGCAGGAAATGTTTCCTCTGTGTTGACCCTCCTCTTTGTAAACTGGACACTGGTTCAAGTCCATTTCATGGGGTCTCCATGGCCTCCTTGATCAAGCAGACAGGTGATTCACCACAGTTACAGGACATTTTGAGAGATGCTCATAGTCCCCTGGAAATTAGTTGATCTAGAAGGGCAAGGAGAAAAAACTGTCCTTTATGTCCCTCTAACCAAATTAGTATAGGCCTCAAAGTATGGCTATTAAACATTCAAGAAGGTTAGTTCCACCAGTCTGGTACTTTTAATTACCAGGTGCCATGTAGATAAAGCTTGGGCAAAGACCAAACATTCCCAGATAAACCTTGCCTAGATATATATTATATTCCTTGAGCTAGTTGTATGTATAATTTGTCAGTAGGTTGTTCAATTAAATGGTTGCCTCTGATTTTTTTAAACTAGCTAGGCATTATTTATCTTTCACATTGTCTAACCCTTCCCCCACAATTTCCCCATTTAAAGTAGCCCCATTTTTCCCATTTCTCCCTTAATAATACCCTTCTCCTATAGTCCCACTTCTCTTGAGCGCCTTCTTTCCCTTTATCCCCTAAGTTCCTTGTATAACTTTCCCTCCCCTTAAAATAACCCCATTTTTAATCCATATCTCCCTTATTAATGCCTGTTTCCTACTGTTCTATTTCAAATTCTTCATTTTCCTTTATCTCCCTGGTTCCTTTTCATTATCCTGGTTCCTGTAGTTATGTCTGGATACATACTCACTTAACAGGATTTGGTGTTAGAATCCACATATGAGGGAGAACATACATCGTTTGTTTTCCTGAGTCTGTATTACTTCACTTAGTATAACAGTTTCTAGTTCCATCCATTTACCTGCAAATTTCATGATTTCATCTTTCTTTACTGCTGAGTAAAACTCCATTGTAATGAAAATGAACCACGTTTTCATTATCTACTCATCAGCTGAGGGACACTTAGGTTGCTTCCATCTCTTAGCTATTGTGAAAAAAAGCAGAAATGAACATGGATGTACAAGTGTCTCTGCAATAGGATGAGTTCTTTGGGTATATGCCAAGGAGTGGTATAACTGGGTCAAATGGTAGGTTCA